>NC_056743.1:28965309-29265309 GCF_019279795.1 Protopterus annectens
GACTCCTGTGTTTTGTGCCAGCTTGCTAGGTGTGGATATATGCTTGCCGTTTGTGCTGTTCTGCATTTGACTTTGAACACTCTTCTGCATGTGCCACGTGTGATCCTCTATTAGATCGCTGCATGTTTCTCACATCTTCTCCTGCTGTACATTCTCATGTTGTAGAAACTTGGATTACTTGCCCATACCTCACACATTTCTTTCATTGACCAGACTATTAGTGCATTTATGGTAAAGTTGGTTAAACTATTAGAATATTTATGGAAGGGTTACAGCAGAGTCTCAGAGACATTAAGAACAGCAAGTGTGAAAGTCTTATTTTTCATGATTAGTCACTGTGCAGAAATACACAAGGCAGGTAACAGGTGTTCAGTTGCAAAAGCGTTCCAATCGGAGCTATAGCCTGTTACTATCTAAAACCTTCAGGAATTCTATAGATATGCTTCTGACTTCTCTTTGTGATGAGTAAAATGTGGAACTGATCTTAACTCATTGTCACTGTTAACAAAAATAACACACGCACAATGGTACAAATGTACAAGCTAGTTGTTATTCAAAACCTGTTCACTTCCAGCAGAACCAGCTACTGAGACTGATGTATACACTGTTAGAAAACCTACTGTTCTATCCTTTAAAATATAAACAGTAGAGGGGACTCACATACGACTCCTTTTCACACCCTAACAGCTACAGGCATCAAACTTAAAATAGGAAGTGGCCAAATTAATGTGAGAGAGAGTGAGGACAAAAAAATGGTAGAGGTCCAACGAATGTGAGACAGTGAGGACACAAAAGATGGTAGAGGTCCAACGAATGTGAGACAGTGAGGACACAGCTAATAGTTAAAAACTGTGCAACATAAATGCTGATGCTTGGTTCAGGAAGTACATTGAAGAGACCTGAGTTTGATTTCTAGCTCTTTCACTTGGAAGCTGAACAAATAATTTAAATACATTATTGGAAGTTTGGGATTTGTACTTTCTAGAATGTACCATTTCAAGAAATACAGTAACAAATGCCACAAAACTCATGCCTCCCAGGAATGACTGCAGAAAATGGTACAGTTGCACTCTACTCCATACCTCTGAACTATGCCTGAATTTGCGTCACATTTTTGTCCTGTTTCTCATAATAGTTCTAATTTTCTTGTAAATTTCTGTGGATTACAGTCACTAATCATGTTTCTCACTTTTTTTTTTGAAAATGCATGTTTTACTGTATATCTACCTATGTCACTTTTATGATGTCATGTTTAAAATGCATGTTGACGCAAAGCCTGTTCTATTTGTTGATTGAATTAGAGTAATATTGAAAAATGTCTCTGATTCAGGACCTTTCCCCTATTATTTTTGGCTTCGACTCTCATCCTTCATTATTTTTAGTTGGCACCTTTCCATCCCCCTCCCCTATGAAGTATAGTTGATAATAGTGTAGTGTTACTGACTACAGTGTACTGTAATCTTTTACTCTAGGATTAAACTTTCTGAGGAATAAAATATACTTGTTTAAAAAAATGTCCGGCGTGAACTTCACAGCTATTGTACTCAGCACTTTTTGCCAGATATTATCTGTAGGTGTAAAAGCACTGGTGAGCTGAAGTTTATAACAAGTTTATACCCCATAAGAGAAAGTCAGTAAATAGAATCACTGGCTGCAGGTTAAGCGAACACGTACTAAATCCTGTTCTGATGGAACAGACAGCTGTAAAAGGAATTATGACTGTGAGAACGTAATTCTTACTTCAGTGATAGCATTGGGAGCAGGCACTGCGTATAGGAGGCGATTAATGGGTGTGAGTAGATCATTATGTGCTGTACTCATAGCTCACGGGTGTATGCTGGCAGTCAAGAATCACTGGTAACAGGAGAGCGCATTGCTAATGTGGTGTCATCAGACTAGAGTATGTAATTGTGTGAGATGTAACTAAAAGGAAGTCACAGTCATCCAGGTGGTCCTTAGGGTGGGGAGAAGACTACATTATATGTGGCAATGCATTGCTGAAGAGTCCTAGCAAAAGGGTACTGGTGAATATATAGGTGTTACTTCCACTACTGCCTGAAGAGTGGGTGTATTGCAAATTAGAGTGAAAACTTTGACTAAAATACAATAAAATATGTCAAATATGTTCTAAGTACTTTGGCTCTGCCTTCTGCCTTTGGTGAGCACAGGCTGTTGAGAGAAGAGTTGCGTTGTGTGCAATCAGCCGTTAAGATCGGTGTCAGTTTCCTTCAACACACAAAATGAAGTTATCTTGCATTCCAGGAGAGCAAAAAGGCCCCTGAGGCATACAATCATCAGGTTTACAACTATTTTGCAACCACATTGGAAATCAAACAGCAGCTTACTTAAGTGCCATATTCTGAACAGAATGATTGTGAAAGTTTTCTTTACATAGTCCACTTCGAAAAGGTAAGAGAAACCATTCAAAAGGCGGACTCATGAATGTCCTGTGGAGTTCATTAAGGAGTAAAAAAAGCACCTGAAGAACCCTGCAGCTGTGTCAACAAGGGCCCCAGACAGGAACAATGCCTTACCAACTCTTTGATCATTTTTTTCTCTTGATATTTTTTAATTGTAAATGAAAAGAAAAAAATGTTATGAATTAACTCATAATGGTCTGGTGTCTTTCTGCTTATGATCTGTACCTGAACCAGCATGGCTTTTTTCTTTTAGTTGTGAAAGGAATGACAGCACCTGCAGCAAGAATGTGAAAGGTTATCATTTCTGTTTCATCTAGTATCATCCAGACAGCTCACAGACCTGTTACCACCATGCTGGTTAAATTAAAATGCATCTGCAAAATATCCTTGTTGGAGTTAATGGCACTATGGGAACATTCCTTGCCATTGAAGGTCAGTTTAGGAACAGGTTATAAAAAAACTGTGAGTGTAATGCAGCAAATTGCACTTGCCCTCCTTGAGTAACAGTGTCCCACGAAGTTTGGGCACATTATGAAAAGTGGGCATTGTTTTCACATTCTCACCTGTATAGAGAGTAACTAGTGCTTCGAGACATCTGTAATAAGACGGTATCCCAGTCTTTTAAGTCTGCTGTATTCAGCCACTAATGCATGTAGCAATTCTTGATAAAATATTTTGCTTCTGCACAGGGGAAACAGATTCTTACCATGTCCTTGTACATTACCCTTATAGCTTACCTTTGTGTGACCTCAGGAGTGTTACAGCTGGATATGGATGCCCTTAGACCTAGGAGATGTCCATCAGAGATCCACACATGCCCTCCAGCACCTAACAATGACACCTTTACTAGATGGGAGGGGCGATTGCTTCTTTCTGTTGAAGAGCTAAATGGCAACATGCAGATATACACAGGTATTGTGAATGGAATGACTAGTGCTACGCCAGGTCACTACGGTGGTGCCTGCTGGTGAGCCAGGAAGCCTGATGTTCGCAGGAGTAGTGACATGGCAGTAAGTACCACACTGTTATAAGCAATGACATGGCAGTAAGTACCACACTGTTATAAGCAGTGCCATGGCAGCCACAGTAGCATGCCCTTGTGTTGTATCGCTTACCTGTATGAAGGTGTATGACCAGGTGTGTAGTAATCAGTGCCATGCTTAGATAATGACATACTGTCAGCTTGTTCCTCTATATATGTAGAAAGTTACAGGATGAAATGAGAAAAGCTGTGTGAGGGAACAGAATATAGAAATGCAGAGTGTGACTTGTATACTTATAACTCGTCTGCTGCAAAGAGATACTCTACCAGCTATACAGTGTGCATTTCTCATGATGTGGTACAATAATAGGAAATCACACACTCCATACATAGTTGAATGTTGAGTAACTGCTATGCAGATTATATACTCTGTAGCATATCACAAGTTAAGGGTATGAACTATCCATGGTGTGCTGTGAAATGTACCTCTGGTGCGGTCTTACCTCTGGATATACAGTTTAGCAGTATGAAATTCACCAGGTCACAAGTTAATTGACCAAGTTAGCATGGTACAAGAAGTCATAATGGCATATGCCACATTTTTGGATTACAACAGTTTGTAATTTCACGGGTGTATGGTGCATTATCCTTAAATGGTCAATGTCCATTCTAGCCACCCAAGATAATATCCCTGATAGTCCAGTGATGTTCACTTTCCAAACACAAATCACCATGCACATTATCCTAATCAATTCCTTAAAAGAACTACAAGTGTTATGAAGAAGTAAAATATGGTAAACCTTTGTGTGCTCTCAGAAAAACTGGCAGAGTAAGTACGTCCAAGCTTGTGAAATGCAATGCCAGCAATGACAAGTCAGAAAATGCATAACGACTCCAGCTGAATGGACCAAACATCCCTTTAAAAGGTGAGGCTTAGGGTAAATTTTATGCAGCTTAAGAATATTTATGAAGGTTACATTATCTTCCCAAAAAGCATGGGTAATCAGACATACACATAAAACCATATTAATCTATGTTAATCTATAAACTGCACTAAAGTACTCCAATTATAGATAGTGATGCATATTAGTGAATGCAAACAAATATACTCAGTAACCAAACCAGAAAGGAAGCAACAGCTAATTAACCAAATAATCATGAGGCTGAAGTCTGTTTTCAAGTCCATTACTCATGGAACTAGTTAGATTTTGCCTAAATTATTTTTTCCTCAAGAGCAGCACCACAGGAAGCAGTTTATTTTAGGAGACTCGAGTGATTCTGCAGGTAGAGAGGAGGCGCGAGGGTTAGGTCCATGGCAGTTGCCATTGCAGGAAGGGAATTCCTGACTGAAGGATAATGATACGCATGAGGTCCCCCGATATCACTGTCCACCTGAGGTAAATGACTGGCTGCAACAGTTCTCAGAGCAATAAAGGAAAGGACTGAAGAGATGGGAGGGAGATTTGTGGAGTTGCACTTACCATTCCATTCCCAGAAATGCTTACTGGCCATGCTAAGGTTAGTGACCAAGTACTGTGAAACATGGGATTCAACCGTTGGCACAGAGTTCTGCTTTATCAAGGAGTGGAATCCATTTAAATAGACACAGGACTTCACCTGCTTAATGGTCTTCATCCGCATCAATATCATCATCATCATCAACGCCATTTTTGAATTTTCGTTATGGAGTCAGGGTGTTGCATAAAGTCTCGCCACCTCCCAGAATTTAGTGCCACTCTCTTAATGTCTTACACAGTTATGCCTGATGACGCAGGCCTTCTCTCATGCATTCCATTCATCTCTGTGCTGGATGCCTTTGTTTCCTCTTGCCTTCTTCCTGTCTGCCCCAAAATCATCATCACCAAGTTTTTTTTTCCTGCTCTGTTTGACCTCTGCAATTGGAGCCATTTTGGCTTCTGTTCTGATGGCATAATTTGTTTGTCTGTCCCATAGTGTGCATCCAACCACCCATCTCAGCTACTTCACCTCACCTCCAGCTTCCTGTACTGCTCTGCCTTCACTGTCCAGGTTTCTCTACCATACTGTAGTACCGGTCATACATACCACTGTTTTGTATACCTTGCTTTTAAGCTTCTTTGACATTCCTCTGTTCCACACTATTCCTGATACTCTATGCAAGTTGGCTGCAGCTCCTCTGATTCTGGCTAGTACCTCCTTATTTAGATTTCCCTTCTCCTCAACTACCCCTCCCAGATAACTGAAGTTGTTAACCTGTTCCGCTATTTTTCCTTCTATTTCAACTTCTGATTTCCTCCGTTTGTTGCCATGACAACTGCTTGTCTGTACTCAGTTTTATTCCATGTGCCTTTAGCTGTGTACTCCATTTCTGCTCAGAGTCTACTATTAATGCCACGTTGTCTGCCTACAACAGTTTTGTTGAGCTGTCCTGTCTGACCTGTTTGCTAATGTAGACTATCAACCAGTATGAACACCAATGGGCTCCTAGTGGAACCTTGATGTGCACCCACTCCCACTGGAACCCCTCTGTGAGACTAAACCAGTCATACTTGTGTCACTGAGTCCTTGTTCATAGCCTGTTTTAATTCTACCAATGTTTCCAGGACTTTGAACCATCACAGAACTGTCCAAATCATCTTTCTTGGGACTGTGTTGTATGCTTTCTCCAAGTCTAGGAATGCCCAGTTGAACCATTTCCTCACTTCTACCATGTTCTCCACTATCTGTCTCACTGCAAACATTGAGTCAGTTATGCTGCATCCTGATGCGCATTTGAACTGCTTCTCCCCCATCTTCCTTTCTGTTATTGTGTATATGTGTGTATTCATTTATTAATCACCCTCTCTAACAATGCCATGCAGCGCGACAGGTGTTTGAACCCTCTGTACTGCCCACAGGTGTGAATGTGCTCTTTGTTCTTGCACACAGCTACTAGAATGCTTATTCTCCAGTCATCTGGAACATGCCTTTCTCTCTGTACTGTTACTAGTACCCTCTGGAGTCATTTCTTGCCTAACTCACCCAACATGTTGATCATATTTGCCATGACGTCATCTGTGTCTGCTGCTTTCCCTGACTTCAGTTTGGTCTAGACATTTCTGAAGAAAGGAAAGAGCTTCATAAGTGAGATGCTTTCAGGTTTAATCAACAAGTATTAAAGGTAATCTAAGATAAATATGTTAAAGCATCCAGGTGATTGTGGCTTCCCTGTCAAAGCACCAGTTAGTAAAGGAGACTCCAGTAATAAGAAAAAGTACTGCAGAAACATGAGATTAATGAATAAAGACAATATACAAGTAGGTGAAGCAAAAAAAAAAAAGGTATTTCATAAAGTACTGACTGTCAATACGTACTGACTTTAATGGAGCTGATTGATAATTTGGCAATAACAAAACATACTGTATACAATAACAGATATAAACATAGTGGGGTACATAGTTTATAGAAGGGGCATAGAACAGCACATGCTACTCAGAGAACCATCAATGAAATGTAAAAACAGAGGGGACAGTTTTTACAGGAGGAACAGATAGCAGAACATGTTACCCAGAGAACCATGAGTGCGATGTAAACACATACCCAGGAGAAATATTTCAGAGGAGGGACAGAGTATTCTGCTCAAAAAACATGCCTGTAATGTAAACACTTTCTGGGGGTATACAGTTTACATCAGGTAAGAATTATAAAACACTACACAGGGAACCATACCTGAGATGTAAATGGATCAAGATACACAATTAATAGGAGACACAATATAGATGAAACAGTCAGCAGTACATGCTCCTGTATAAGGGAAGTGGTTTCAGTGCAACAAAATATTCAGGCAGTCATGGAGGAAAAGAGGCAATGTAGGTCACAGAGAAAATGGGGAATGACAGAGCAGTCCACATAGGAGTTCTAGGCAGAACCCCTGCCTTTGAGAAACACATCTGTAAAAATTGATATTGCTTACTCAAATTGGCAAGGAAATGTGAAAGTATTGCTCATGCAAGATTTTAATATGGCAGCTGTAAACTGCAAGACCTTGAGTACACAGTGGCAGCTAAGATCAGTATCATTTTTGATGTCCTGTTAGGGCTGTAATGCAGATGGCTTGTGCTGGAACCTGCTGGACATGAGGCGACCTTTGACCTGATCTTATCAGACATAGTAATGGACAGCCGTTTGGAGTAAGTGATTACTAAACATTGTGGTTCACAATTTTTGCCAAAGTGAGTTCCTGCAGTAACATCACCGCACCTAGAAAGGCATCAGTACTGATGGCAGATATAAAACATGATTTTACTAACATTTGAGAAACTCGAAAGATGCCAAAAGAAAAACAAAATGACGATACAAAGATTTAAAAGGTGATTGATCACCACATACCATAATGCCCAAAGTAATGAGTGAACTGCAGCTGTTTGAAAGTGCCTGTAACAAAACGAGTAAAAACAGGAGCTGTGCATATCTGTGCAGATTTTAAAGTTCCCATGAACCCAGTGTTACATACTGTGTAGTTAATCATTGTACGGTGGAGGACATGTCTGAATCCTTAACAGGGGAAAGACTGATTTCACATAAGCTTAATGCAGGTGGAAGTAGAAGATGGTTCTCAGCAGTTCTTGAGTATTAATTCTCATAAAGTGTTGTTTGCTACATCTGTCTAATTTTTGGAGTGACATCTTTATCAGCCATCTTGCACAAGGCAGTTGAACCTGTGATGCAGGGCAATACTGAAGTGCATTTTTAATCTGACTATATACTTTTGACAGCTGTACTGATAGACTTGGGAAGACATTGGAATACAGGCACTGCAGAGTAGACTGATGCAAGTGTGAGTTTTTCAAGAAGGACATTTTTTATTGTGACTGTCATCTGCAGTTAGTAAACAAGACAGAGCACTCGTGACTTTGAATGTCTCACATTTCAGGATGTACAAAGGACAGGCGAACTGCTGTCACAAAATTTTACCAAAACCACCAGAAGTACTACAGCCACTGAATTCATTGTTGCATAGTAGGTCTGTCTTTATGTGCTTGGACAGCAGTGAATACACATTCATTGCTACCAAAAACACAGTTACATTGAATGATGTGCTTATCTCTACTTTGATTCATTCGTACCTATTAGACTGCTCTGATATTTTAACTTCTGGAATTGTCACTGTTTTGCCACATAAATTCATGGATGGTACATAGAAACCTTCTTCACTGACTGACTACAGCTGACAATACTTATGTCCAAATCAACAGGGAAATCCTTAATGTGGTCTAGCGAGTGAAAAAGTTTCATTTGCTTTAATACATAACTGTGAGAAAATTAATTGTTGGAGGTGTAAGGAAGTCTCTAATGCAGACTGGTTTCATATGATATTGGATTGTAAAATAGTAACTCCTTTCTGGGTTGAATTTAAAAATTTTGCCCAAGCTTTGTGGGCAGACAATTGTATTATTTCTAACTCCTTGATCGTATTTAATGGTCCAGTTCTGGATTCTATTCCTAGGATGCAGGGGCCTCTCCTTTGGTCCATTTCAGCCATAGCAAGAAAAATAGTCACAAAGAACTGGAAATATAAAACTACTGTTTTTCACTGAATTAATTAATTTAGTAAAAAATGTCTGTAAAAAAGAATTGTCAACTGCCAAAATGAGAACTTTGAATATTACTCACCAGTTTAAGTTTTGGTCAAAATTAAGTGATTTACTTGATAAATTTTAATGATTTAGTTTTCTATGTTTGATTTTGTTGTGGACATCTGTAAATATGTTTTTGTTCTAATTATCTTTAAATAATTTTGTACAATCATTTTTTTTAAATAATAAAAAGTTGTTTTAAATAAAAAGTTTCATCTTTATTTGGATGGAAAGAGCAGATTCACTATATTCTGCACTTATGGTTTGAAAAGACCTGCTATCTTTACGTCAAGGAATTGTGTTGTATAAATTCAGAGAAGTAACTCCTTTCAGTCTGTGCAACAAAGTGTCACCTATTTGTAGAGTCATAAAACAGCTGGTACGAACAAATAAATTAAAGATTTAAAAAGAACTCAAATTGGATGTGCAGTAACTCAAAATGCAACATGAAAATCACCCTTGGGAATGTGCGTCACTCATCAGCACCATGGCAGTGTATTCATACTGATTCTGCAAGACTGTTCATGGAATATGCATTTCTAATTACTGCCAGTACACATTCCCAACAGGAGCAGTTATCTTTATGGAATCTAGCATCTCATAGGAGGTTAAAGCTGTGTTATGGATAATATTTGCTGGAAATTCCATGCCTGAGAGTATTTAAAATGGTAACAAGTCACCAAGCACACCAGATGAATTCACAATTGTCACAAAGCAAAACAAACATTAAACATTTCCCATCATATAATCACAGACAGGATAACAGAAAGGCCATTTGTAAATACTGACAAAAGCTAAGTCCTGATTGTAAGACATTACAAAAGAAATTATCACAGAATCATAGAATGCACAAGGCAACAGAGCCATGTAACCATTTACATCTTGTCAGCCCCTACCCTAAGACATTACCTCCTTTTTCAAGGTCATACCAAAGGTGAATTTATGAATAACCACATTTTTTTCTAATCCCATATTAAGGGTTATTCAGTGTTCTAATCCCATGTTAAGGGTTATTCAGTGTTCTAATCCCATATTAAGGGTTATTCAGTGTTGTAACCCCATATTAAGGGTTATTCAGTGTTCTAATCCCATAGTAAGGGTTATTCAGTGTTCTAATCCCATATTAAGGGTTATTCAGTGTTCTAATCCCATATTAAGGGTTATTCAATGTTCTAATCCCATATTAAGGGGTATTCAGTTTTCTAATCCCATATTAAGGGTTATTCAGTGTTCTAATCCCATATTAAGAGAAGATAGTATGCCACATCTTTTGATCTGAAGAGCAAGTTCAATCCAAAGAAGAGGTAATTGTGTGACCAATCTGTCTGTCCACCAATATTTGTTAATTCACTGAAGCAAGTTCCGATCTCTGGTTCTAGTGTTTGCTGGGCTGTTTGATTTATGGCTAAGTAATAAGTCATTGATTTCCATGTCCTTAATAGCCCAGAAGGGTAGTCACAGATATCCCCTAAGGATTCTGTAAGGCACTGAATACAGGGACAATGCTCCAGGCTGTCTTGGTATTTCAGCTACTTTAGTCTCATGATATATTTTATTTTGTTGGGAACTTTTGCAGTCTCTCTAACTGCTTGATATTTTAGAAAGACACACCCAAAAGGGAACATTGTAATTGATGATAAGCCTGATCAATGCAGAATGCAGAGGAGTGAGGACGAATCTGAATTTAGAAGAAATACCCTTTGTGGTTAGCTGTGCCAGGTGGAATGATTTCCTATCCATTGCTTCAACATGAAGATCAAAGGAAAGAAAGTTATATTCCAAGATGTTTCACAAAATCTTTGCTTTGGTGTAGGGTGTTTTCTATATTATAAGCTGGGTGGAAACTTTGTTTACCAAATGCAATAATATTGCATGTTTTAACATTTTGATTTAGCCTATTTTCAGAGCACCAATTATTAACATGAGTAATTTTGCTTTGTAGCTTCTGCATATCAAAAGGGACTTTGAGTATACCACCCACTTTACAATCATCTGCAAAATCACCCATTTCTGATTTGGAGATCTGAGAAGAGTATGCTGAATAGCAGAAGTCCCTGCATGGATCCCTGTGGTACCTTCACTGATACTTTCATGTTCTCTAAGGACATGCCTGTCATCCTCACAGTATGGGTGCTGTGTCTTAGTCAACTAGCTATCTATACAATTACATATGTATCAATTTGGAGTGCATTTAGCTTGCTTATAATGTGGGTTTTGTTTGGATATTTTGTACTGAATATGCTTCCTAATATATCTGTGCTATCCACTGGATCTGAGAAGACAGAATCATTCTGAATAAACTCATAGCATTGCTGGATTTTATTTCATAAAGGGCAGATGTAAGTAAAGAAGGATTTGAATTAATCCTTAGCTTAAGTTCTTGAAGCCTTTGTTTTCCTGATGGTATTTTTCAGTACCTTGAAGAACCTTTTGATGTTGACCTTGATTTGTGGCTCTTTAGTTTTGTTGTATACTCTAATGATCATTTTCCTTTAATTGTCTTGTTTATTTATGGATATAAACCACTAAGCTGGTTTGCTCTTACCTTTTCCATTTTGTTTAGGTTTGTAGGGATTGAGAGATTTATACAGTTTTCTTAGGTGAGTGTAGAATTTATTTACATAACTACCAGCCATATCTTAGGGATTAGAGTTATAGATGAACTTTGAGACACCATTATAGAAATGTAGAAAGTTTGTACTTGGGAAGTCTTTGAATACTTTGATATTTGCATCTACTAGTTTATGGATTTTGAAAGAGAAGGTTAGCAATTTGTGGTCAGACTTGAGTGGGGAAGTATATACTAGTGCATATAGATGGCATATTTCTAAGGACCAGGTCAGCAACATATTGTCCTATAGTCAGCTGTTTGACTATTTGATCCAGGGGAATTTGTGTTTTTGAAATCAAGAATTTTGTGCATAGCCTACATTTGAAGTATAGTTCTCACACAGGGCGATGGAGTTTTTGTCTATTTGAAGTTCATCCAGTGTATTTAAGACATGGCCATAGACATGGTTGTTGGGGGTCATAGATGGGCTCCTGTAATATGTCATGATCTGACAGCTGGTGCCATTTACAGTGAACTGAATCTCAACAAGTTTGGTATGGGGGTAGAATTTGGAAATGAATTGTCAGCCAGAGTAGTTTTAACTGATTTAAATCTGATTACTATGTTCAAAGAAAGAGGATATCCAGAGAGTTTATTGTTTGATAGAGGAAAATATTTTGGATGAATGGGGTAATAAGTACTCCCCTTTGTTGGGTAGTAATGAAGAAATTGTAGTTAAAACTTCTCCGGTTGACAATTTATTTCCAAATTCTATGGTTTTACAATACAGTGGGGATTCCACTAGCTTGAGAGATATTATAACACAAAATTGTGTAATGTTTAGAAGTAGTGCTGAGACACTGACATTTTAGGTCCAGATCATATTTTTGTGTATAAAACAGGGCAGATTTGAAAAACTATTTTGAGCATCCCACAAATGTGAACAGTAAAATGATTACTGGAACTAAAAAATGTGGGAGATGTAATTATTGTAGTTACATCTTGCAAAACAAAACAGTGTCTCTAGGTAACCTGGAACAGCATATTAGTTTGGACATAGGAAATTGTGGCACTTCTGGTCTTGTATAGATTGCAAATTGCTCCAAATGGGATGATTTTTATATTGGGAAAACTGTTAGGAGTTTACGTAAACGTATATACGAGCACTTGTATGCCATTAAAAACAAAGATGAGAACAATGTTTATAAAAGCATACTAAATACTGTGGCTATGATTCAGAATTCCTATTTGGCATTTTGGAAAAAGTTAAAAGGGATGACAAGGGAGGCTTTTGGGAGAATAGGGTAGAGGAATGTGAACTTAAATGGCAACTAAGGCTGAATGCAACAATGTTGCCTGGTATTAATAAACATAGTATCCATTTTGCCTGTTTTAAAGAAAAGAGCAATGATTTTATAATGTATTTTGTTACTGTTTCTTTAAGGGAACATTGAGTGAGCAAGTCACATGATGGTTTATCATTATTTGTTTTTGTATTAGTGTTGTTATGCTACTACATCTTGTCAGGACCTTATTGGGAATTATCCACCTTGTTGGCTTGTTACTGGGTGTAATGTAGCTGAATTGAGAATTTAAACAAGACAATGAAAAACAGCTGTTTTTCTCAGACTGCCCACATACCTGGCTAAAACTTTGCTGTAACCATTACTAAGCAATATATAGTAATAACAGCAGATTTAGCACATAGAAATAACACAGTAATCAGGCTATTGTACAACATGACACTTCAATTTCTGTCAAAATAAATTAATGAAATAAAATGTGCAAAATATGTTTAAATACTACTAAACATGGTAGAAACAGTTAAAAAGAAAGGAAAACAGCAGATTTTACACAGAGAAAAAGTGCAGTAATTATGAAATCCAGACAACTGTGCAAATATAGGTTCATAGGTTCATAGGTTTATACTAGGCTATCTGCCCTAAGGCATTTATAAGCCTAGCCCAAAGTTTTGTGGCTTACGCCACCCCTTATGTTAAAAAATATTGTGCCCATTAGTTTGTTTTGCCTCTGTCCAGCAGTGACACAGAGATGATTCCCGGGGTAAACCTACAATCTCCCATCCACCGGTCAAGATTTCTCTTGAACAGAGCCAGCGAGGTGCTCTGCCTCACATGGACCGGGATTTTATTCCACAGCATAGGGAGTCTCTGAGTGACAAATCTATCCCTCCAGCATGTCTTATTTATATCCGTGCTAAGGTTTAAGTCGCTTGCTCTAGTGGATTTGGTAGATTTGGATTTTTTGAGGTGGAGCATGTCCATTAATTCCGGGTTGGACATGGCCTTGTATGTCAGGCACAGGTCACCTCTGAGCAGACAGTATGCGACTGAACAGAGCTGGAGTTTCCTCAGTCTGGCAGCATATGACAGATTTTGGAATCCCTTTATCCTTTTGGTGAGGAACTTTTTGTTCTCTCCAATTGCTGCAGGTGTCGGGTGAGATACATCCCGAATGGGGCATTGTACTCGATCATTGGTCTGATAAGTGAAGAGTACAGGGGAACAATGACCTCACTTGATCTGGATGTGAATCCCTTCATGATCAGGTGGGCAATGTAGAAGGTCTTTCTAACCACTTTAGCAATGTGAGTGTCAAAAGAAAGGCCACTGTCAACCTGGGTCCCCAGGTCCCTGATAACCTCTTCTGTGCTTAGTGGATTGCCACCTATATGGTAGCTTGGGGTTACCTTGTTTTTCCCGAAGGGTATGACTATACATTTTTGGCATTTAACTTCAGGCCATGGCTCTGGCACGACCTATCAGTTTCCGTGAGACCCCTCTGAAGGATATCTGTGTCCGATGTACTTTCCACTATGGCGCCCAGTTTGCAGTCATCTGCAAACTTTGTCAGCCATAGCCCTCCTATGTTTGCCTGTACTTCTGAGAAGTAGATGCCGAACAACAGGGGGCCAAGGACTGAGACCTGTGGGACACCACTTGTGACCGGCTTGGAGTCTGACATGGTGCCAGCAACTCTGACCCTGTGGGTTCTGTCCTTTAGCCAGTTTGCAACCCATCTTGTGACATATGGGTTTACATTTAAGCTGGTAAGTTTCTCTATAATACCTGAGTGGGGTATTGTGTCGAAAGCTTTTGCAAGGTCAAGGTAGGCTGTATGGACTGCCTTTCCCTCATCAATGGCCTTGGTGACTGTTTCGAAGAATTCGACCAAGTTCAAAAGGCATGATCTGCCCTTGACAAAGCCAAACTGGGTCGGGTCCAATGTCTGCAAGTCCCCTATGTCTTTGTTTATGAGTTCCATTATGATCCTCTCCATAGCTTTGCAGACCAGGCTTGTTAAGCTTATGGGGCGGTAATTACCAGGGTCCGTAGAGGCACCGCCTTTGTGGAGTGGGACCACAGTTGCCGTATGCCACTCCTTGGGCACGTATCCTGTGGTAAGGCTAAGATTAAACAGCTGCCTTATGTGCGGGTTTAGTTCCTCATTGAGTTCGTGTAGCACACAGCCGGGACACCATCCGGTCCCATTGATGCTGTGTTTTTAGCTTTAGAGAGCAGCTTTTACCTGCGCATTTGAGATGTCTGGGAGGCTACACTCCGCTGGGATAATTATCTCTCCTTTTGGGGGGGGGGGTGAAGTTTGCACTGAACCTGTCCACCAGTATGTTGGCAATGTCTGTGGGTTCAGTGATTTTTGTATCATTTTGGACTAATTCTGAGCATATCTGGGAGATTCCACCCAGGTTTCTAACATAGCTGAAGAAGGCCTTTTGACTGTCTTTTGAATCTATGGCAATTTTTCTCTCAAAGTTGGCCTTGGATGATTTTATGAGTGCTGTATTTTTTTACTAATGATGATCAAGGGTGTCTTCTCTTTTATGGATTTTGCTCTATCATGTAACAGCTTTCTCCTCTTATTGTAAAGTTTGTTTATGGCTGGGGTCCACCAGACTGGACGTTTGCCCTTGGTGGAAAGAGTCTTGGTTTTATTAGGGATTGCCTGATCCATGCAGTCCTGGAGGTGTTCGTAGAAGGCATTTGTAAGGGCTTCTGCAGCTTGAGTTGTGGTTTCCACTGGCTCGGGGGCCTTGAAGGGTACCACACCAGTCTTGAGTAGTGTGAAGTTTGCTTTAGAGAAGTTCTTCACTGTGGTCTTTTTTGTTTGGGGTGGGGGCGGGATGTGAATTTCCAGTGAGATTAGTTTATGATCTGATCTCACCAATGAGGGATATACTTCCGGTGTGGAGCATTTTGTCCCCATGTTTGTGATGATGAGATCTAGTATATTTTCTCCTCTTGTGGGAACGGTGACTAGTTGTTCCATGGCATTTGAATTTATGAACTCCAGGAACCTTTGGGCTAAAAAGTTGGGGCTTGAGTAATGTTCCCAGTCTATATTCGGGTAGTTGAAGTCACCCAATATAATGGTGTTTGGAGATACATTTATACCCTCCAGTGTCTTCAGGAAGGCTGTGTGGGGTTCCTGAGTTTGAGAGGGTGGCCTGTAGCATGCTACAAATTGTAGAGCAGTTTTGCCTATGGTTAATTGCACCTGGATGGTTTCCGATGCTTCGTGCGTTGCTACCAACCTGGAGGTGTGGGTATCCTTGATGAATATGGATACACCCCCTCCTTTTGTGGTGTGGTCCAGGTTTTGGGGCTGGAACGCATGATATGAGGTAAAACCTGATAGTGCCGGGGTGCTCTCAGGAGCCTTGAACCAGGTTTCAGTTACAGCACAGACATCGATGTTCTCCATACTGAGAAGGGCCTCGAGTGCATGCATTTTGAGATTTAGACTTCAGGCATTGAGCAGCATTACCCTTAGTTTCTTCCCATTTTTGTTTTCTAGGGTGGTAGGTTTAGAATTTGAGCCTTGCCTAAAAAAAAAATATCACACTTCATTTTTCAGCAAGGAAAACAAAATAACATTGTCATACATTTGCCAATGTTTCTGTATGCAGAAAACCATTTGATTAATTATGTGCCAGAATGTATGTTCCCATTTGTCCCACCTTATGTTTTAGGGTCATTTTTTTAAATAAAAGGTTTCATAAATGTTTTATTAAACCATAGTAAAAAAAAAAAACATAGCGTTTCTTATTTTGACAATACATTTGGATAACATGTGGCACACCCACAGACTTCAGTGGGGCACCCTTGCATATACACAGTGGTGTACTCATTAAAGTCTATAGATATAACTCATGTTTTGTCTATGCTAACATCAGTGAGGTTAAAGTCCCCCTGATTTTTCTTCAGTGACATCAGTACATAGGAAATGGGTGTTTTAAAAGTATTTCCCCAAGTGAAGAAGCTGTAAAATGTTCCCTCTTGTGGGAGTAGTACTGTTTGGTAGTATATATACAATAACTGTAACCTGCACTGCAAACAACATAGAAAAACCCCTACATCTAACCCAAGAAACCCTTTACAAAGTAGAAACATGGCTGACAGGTGCTCAACTATTGCTAAATGAAAAACAAATGTATTTTTTTATTCAGTCTCACCTAAAAAGCAAAGTATACAACTTAACATCAACTCTCCGAAAAAGACTTATTAGACAAATTGCCAAACATGAGGAGTTAGTATAGACCAGAACATTAACTATGGAAATCATGTTTACTATATGACATCAAAAATAATGAAAAATTAGGCAAACTCTTCAGATTCAGACCTTTCCTTACAGGCAAGGCAAAATCACACACAGCTAATGCATTACTTCTCCATATGCTGTTATGTGCATCATCAGTCAGTAAAACAAACCACTCATGTGCAGGTACAGAACAGAGTAATAAGTAAATAAAGAATCCAAAAAGCAAAACGTCTCGATCCACCATGGCATCGTCTTAGACAAATCATGGTTGGGTGATGTAATGTATAAATAAAGCTTTGTGAAAGATAACTTTTTATCTGCACTTTTTTCAAATAATACAGCATTTTAACTGACTTATTTGTGTTGCATTGAATATTAACTGAACTGGAAGTTTTGACTCTGTTTTTTCAGTTAGTGTTTGCTAGATGTTATTGCCTGTTAGAATTCCTTCATAGACAGTAATTGCAGTGGCGGCTGGTGACTTCAAATCACAGGGGGGCTGCAGGAGACAGCTGAATGGGTGGGGTCAAGGGGAGGGGTGTGGTCAACCAGAAAGGGGAGGAGCTATGCACAAAACCACAAAAAACTAACTTTAATTAAATACGCTGCCCTGGGTGGCAAACCATCATTATGAAAGTCCAATCAAGACAAAAATAAGTGTAGAAGAATAAAAATATTTCAATGCATTGGCTGCATGACAGCTTACTTAATATCTAGATGAAAACAAAAGGTTGTGAGGCATGAAAAAATAAATTACTTTTTAAATGCATTACTGGAATGCCAGTCAAAATCAAGTATAAGAAAAACCAGAAGCACTCAACTCAAACCACTTCTCCTTGCACTGCAGTTCTAATTATAATATATTCAGCTTTATTAAAGTACCAAGTAACATGCTGAAAGTAGAAATCTATGTGATGCCCCCACTTGTAAAAATGTTTCTTATCCAAAAAAGACCTGCTGCCTGACAACTTGTTTCATGGGGAAAACATGATAAAAGTAAAAAATGAAAAGCAAACAAGAAACAAGCTCAAGATACATTGCTTAAAGTATTACTGTACAGGTTATGGACCACGCATGATTGGCATTCTGTTTAGTTTATGGGTAAAGTCTGTAGAGATGACTGGAAGTCTCCAACAAGTGTAATGAGCTTTTTAAAATAATGGAATCCTGTCCTTTAATACCCAAGGCTTATACATTATCTAGTCAAGTATTCTCTGCATGGCAACAACAGAAAGGCTTTCAATGTTGGCAATTCTTTAACAGTATGCTTATTAAAGCTTACTTGCATCTTACTATCTCAGACAAGCTTACCTTATGGTCATTAAAGCATTGCTACTTAAACACAGATCAACAGGCACTTTGAGTAATAAGCATAAATCTGAGTAATAAGCATAAATCAACAGTACAAAAATATGACAGAAACCAGACCATTCTGCAAAATCAAGGACAGATGAAAAGCCACTGTAGTACTTATGCAGTGTGTCCTCCTCATCCAAGGTAGATACAACTACTCCTTGCCTTGCTTGGACACATCCAGAGTCACTACATGGGGGAGAGGGGTGCAACAAGCATGTCACAATTTGAAATCTCTCTGGCTGACTGTGATGGCCCTGACACATTTGTCATACCTCTCAACCTCAAGAGCAAGAAATCTGGACAAAGCCATACACAGAAGTGGGACAAAGGCCCAAAAATAAGGACAATTTTAAATATTGCTCTAATAAACTTAGAAAGATAATAGAATAGGTCTTGCATTAGTATGAATTTTCTGAAGGGTATAAAATCTGAAACTCAAATGTCTGTCATTTTCTAACTTCAGTCTTTAGTGATTTGTCACTAACTTGCCAAAAACACAACTTTATGAAAAATGGACCAAAAATGTGATGCAAAATATAAAATAGACACACAATACAGCTGCTACCTGTCAAAGAAGGGACACTTTAATATTAGTACTGCTACCTTGAGCAGCTGACAAAATAAAAGAATCTACATGCATTTCAAGTAATCTATAACTTTGATTATTACAGTTATTTCTTAATTGTAAACCCTCCATGTTTTCTTCCAAAATTGCTATTTTATGGAGGGATTATTAGGGGGAAGAGCAACATTTTGAGCCAAAAATTGGAGACAGTTGAGAGGTTGGCTATGCCTAATTCTATAAAGCAATTTATTTGCATGTACCTCTCAACCTGTTAATGCAGTAAATCTGAACAAGGCCAAATATATTGGGGCACATATAAACAGTACTAAAATTGCTCTTGTATAAATTGAGACAGTTGATAGAACAGCTCTTACTTTAACATGCATTTTTCTGAAGGTTATGAAGTCTGAAACTTATTATTTAGTGACTTAATTCCTAAATGATTTGCCAGAAAACTACAAATTTTATGAAGAACAAACCAAAAATAAGAAGCAAAAATCTATTCATTCTTTGAAAATCTGGAGAGTTGGGAGGTATAGTTCAGCTGGGCCTGTCTGAGTTTGCTGCCCTTCCCCCCTGACAAAATAATGGTTGAATGGAGCCTCTGCAGCCATTCCAATGAACCATTACTTGGCTATTTCACTCCATTTACCATAAACACTAATGTGCATACTGCTTTACTTCTATGATGAGTTGGACTTCATTTGAAAGTTTTATTTTGTATTTTACAGCACAAACACTAAGTCATCTGTTAAAGAAAGCAATGCAGTCTCACAATGAAAACTTAGCATTAAAACTTCTCTGCCCTTGAAACTCACATTCATTGAAACAGCATTGAAACCCACATTCAAAGAAAATACATTTTGCCAGTGGCAGATAAAGATTAATTTTGGGCTGTTTTCAAATCATAGGCCCCTTGCATATGAAACATACATGTGCTCTTTGATACACCTTCCTCATTGTACTAAAATTATATTCCTTGTACAATACAGTACACTTGTTAGAGGGTGTTTTAAATTTGTTTTGAACATTTTTCCAGTAAGCAATGAAACAAACCATATGCACCCATAATGGCAAAACTGCCCAGTTGAGAACATTTATCATAAAAAAGTCTACTCAGACTTCCACAGTCCATCATTATTAGTAAATATACACAATTCTACAGTCCACCATTATTAGTAAATATGCACAATTCCACAGTCCACCATTATTAGTAAATATGCACAATTCTACAGTCCACCATTATCAGTAAATATGCACAATTCTACAGTCCACCTTTATCAGTAAATATGCACAATTCTACAGTCCATTATCAGTAAATATGCACAATCTCTGAAGTAAGACATCTAAATAATTCCACATTAAAGGAATCTGTAACTAATGAAGCGGTTGCTGCTAGCAATCACCTTTATATTTCATGGTTTCATCGAAAAATAAAGTGTCTGTTGCCCTCAGGAATAAATTGCCTATATTACATTAAAAAATGATAAGCTAGTAATATTGCAAGAGGAAATGGATGGCAAACTGATAACAGACTCATAGTTAGTATCTTCACCAAGGAGAACATTCTCAGTATGGCAGCATCCACCCCTTGTGGGAGTAGAACCCACAGCCTTCTGCATCAAAAGCAAGTACACAACCTGTTGTGCTATAGTATTAACTAGGCAAAGCACTAAACTTCTATTCCCCTGCAGCTCTCAGCTCCTTGTAAAATCTACTCAATACTCAACTGCATCTCAACTTTGCAGCTCAAGAAAACTGGAAAAAGCCAAAATGTATTGGGGGTCAAAAGGCCAAAAACCAGGGACACATTAAACATTGCTTGTATAATCTTGGAAAGTTGCTAGAATAAAATGTTGTGTTGCCACCATACATTTTACTGCCAAGGTCCCTGAACAAAAAACAGTCAGAGTAACATACCACTACGCCACATCAGCTGCTTTGTAAAAGAGAGGAAGACTGAAACTTAAATGGCTATCATTTAGTGAATTCAGTTCTCACCATAGCTGTCAACCTCTTAGTACAAAACACCTGGACAAACCCAGTAATCAGGGAATACAGCCCTCAAACATATTCAGTGAATTCAGTTCTTGCCATAGCTGTCAACCTTAGCACAAAAACCTGGACGAAGCCAATAATGGGGGAATACAGTCACAAAAATAGGGACAAATTTAAAATATTCATCTTATAAACTTAGAAAATTGCTAGAAAAAAGGTTGTGCTACTATGTATTCTGAAGAACATGAAGTTTGAAATTCAAATGCCGGTCAATTTTACTGCTGACAGAACAAAAACAATTTTCAGCAGACGCAGGGATTAATACTGCAGACACGTCTTTGTAAAATGACAGGGCACCAGAGCAAATCCACACAAACACAGGGAGGAGATGCAGACTCCACACAGAAGCCACCCCAACCAAGAATCAAACCAGAAAACCTATAGCTGTGAGGCAACAATACTACCACTGCACCATCAAATATGCAAGGAATTAAACATTCAGAAACCTGAAGTCTGAAATTCAAATGCCTGTCAATTTTACTGCGGACAGAACAAAAGCAATTTTCAGCAGAGATGCAGGGATTAATACTGCAGACACGTCTTTGTAAAATGGCAGGGCACCAGAGCAAATCCACGCAAACACAGGGAGAGATGCAGACTCCACACAGAAGCCACTCCAACCAAGAATCAAACCAGAAAACCTATAGCTGTGAGGCAACAATACTACCACTGCGCCATCAAATATGCAAGGAATTAAACATTCAGAAACCTGAAGTCTGAAATTCAAATGCCTGTCAATTTTACTGCGGACAGAACAAAAACAATTTTCAGCAGAGACGCAGGGATTAATACTGCAGACAGGTCTTTGTAAAATGGCAGGGCACCAGAGCAATTCCACACAAACACAGGGAGGAGATGCAGACTCCACACAGAAGCCACCCCAACCAAGAATCAAACCAGAAAACCTATAGCTGTGAGGCAACAATACTACTACTGCACCATCAAATATGCAAGGAATTAAACATTCAGAAACCTGAAGTCTGAAATTCAAATGCCTGTCAATTTTACTGCGGACAGAACAAAAACAATTTTCAGCAGAGACACAGGGATTAATACTGCAGACACATCTTTGTAAAATGGCAGGGCACCAGAGCAAATCCACACAAACACAGGGAGGAGATGCAGACTCCACACAGAAGCCACCCCAACCAAGAATCAAACCAGAAAACCTATAGCTGTGAGGCAACAATACTATCACTGCACCATCAAATATGCAAGGAATTAAACATTCAGAAACCTAAAGTCTGAAATTCAAATGCCTGTCAATTTTACTGCGGACAGAACAAAACAATTTTCAGCAGAGACGCGGGATTAATACTGCAGACACGTCTTTGTAAAATGGCAGGGCACCAGAGCAAATCCACACAAACACAGGGAGGAGATGCAGACTCCACACAGAAGCCACCCCAACCAAGAATCAAACCAGAAAACCTATAGCTGTGAGGCAACAATACTACCACTGCACCATCAAATATGCAAGGAATTAAACATTCAGAAACCTGTAGTCTGAAATTCAAATGCCTGTCAATTTTATTTAACATTTGTTAATCAGGACAGTCTGACTTGGAACAAAAAAACAATTTTCAGCAGAGGCCCAGGAAGAAATAATGCAGACATGTCTTTGTAACATGAGAGGACACAAAAACCAACCCACACAAACACAGGGAGAAGATACGGACCCCACAAAGAAGGAACCCCAGCCAAGAATCAAACCTGAGAACCTGCAGCTGTGAGGCAACAATGCTACTAGTGCACCATCAAATAAAAACAAACCCATACAAACACAGGGAGAATATAACAGACCCCACAAAGAAGGAACCCCAGACAAGAATCAAACCTGAGAACCTGCATCTGTGAGGCAACAATGCTACCAGTGCAACATCAAATAAAAGCAAACCCACACAAACACAGGGAGAAGATAACAGACCCCACAAAGAAGGAACCCCAGCCAAGAATCAAACCTGAGAACCTGCAGCTGTGAGGCAACAATTCCTACTACACCATCAAATATCAAGCATTGCAACATTTACAAACCACAGCTATTATGAGGAACAGATCAGATCAAATATGAGGCAAAAATCTGCAATTGTTTTACAAATGGTGGTGGGTAGGGAACTCAAGTCTTTAACACCTGCATACAGGGTACAGGGTTCAAGCCTGAGGTATTCCCTACCACACCACCATGAGCACCTGGGGCATTTTCACACACACACACACACACACACACACACACTAGAAACACAAGTACCATACACACACAAACAGTATAAAACAAGTACCATACACACACAAAGTAAGTAAAAAGCATACATTGTAAAAGTAAAAGGCACCATACACTTACCTGTCCATTCTCCATAATATCCAGCTTCCAGCTAACGTACATCCTGCCCGCGCAATACTCCGAAGACCCGCAAGATCCCTGTAATCAAACCTCCCGACGAGACTGTTCCTGACTGCTGCTGTTGCAGTCCGGCCTCGATACATCCTCCCAGCGAGTCTGTGCACTTTAAAAGTGCACAGACATCTCCATGTGTTTCTCCATGTGTTTCTCTATGGGGACTGCCTGGAGCATGCGCATATCCGTGCAGTAGTCAGGACTACTGCGCATGCGCGAAGTCCGCGAAAATTTAAAAAACTTTTTTTTTATTTTTATTTTTTTTTTGTTCTGAGGGGGCTGCAGTCCGGCAGTCCAATAGCACGGACCGCCCCTGAGTAATTGCAGTCGGGGGTAGTCTTATTCATTGATATCCTGTTACTGCCTATTTAAGTGGTACATTTTGGAATATTTTCTGCTTAAAACCCCAGCTTTGGCCGGCTAAGATATAGCTGTATTCCACTGGATGTATAAGAGAGTTTAAGTACCTTTGATCTGCATTTTTTCAAATAATACAGCATTTTAATTGATTTATTTGTGTTGCGTTGAATATTAACTGAACTGGAAGTTTTGACTCTGTTTTTTCAGTTAGTGTTTGCTAGATTTTATTGCCTGTTAAAATTCCTGCATAGACAGTAATTGCAGTCGGGGGTAGTCTCATTCATTGATATACTGTTACTGCCTATTTAAGTGGTATATTTTAGAATATTTTCTACTTAAAAACTGAGCTTTGGCCGGCTAAGATCTAGCTGTATTCAACTGGACATATAAGAGAATTTAAGTAGCTTTTATCTGCACTTTTTTCAAATAATACAGCATTTAATTGATTTGTGTTGCATTGAATATTAACTGAACTGGAAGTTTTGACTCTTTTTTCAGTTAGTGTTTGCTAGATTTTATTGCCTGTTAGAATTCCTGCATAGACAGTAATTGCAGTCGGGGGTTGTCTCATTCATTGATATCCTGTTACTGACTAAGTGGTACATTTTGGAATACCTTCTGCATATAACCTGAGCATTGGCCGGCTAAGATCTAGCTGTATTCAGCTGGATGTATAAGAGAATTTAAGTACCTTTTATCTGCACTTTTTCAAATAATATAGCATTTTAATTGATTTATTTGTGTTGCATTGAATATTAACTGAAATGGAAGTTTTGATTCTGTTTTTTCAGTTAGTGTTTGCTAGATTTTATTGCCTGTTAGAATTCCTGCATAGACCATAATTACAGTCGGGGGTAGTCTCAATCATTGATATCCTGTTACTGCCTATTTAAGTGGTACATTTTGGAATATTTTCTGCTTAAAACCTGAGCTTTGGCCAGCTAAGATCTAGGTGTATTCAACTGGACATATAAGAGAATTTAAGTACCTTTTATCTGCACTATTTTCAAATAATACAGCATTTTAATAGATTTTTTGTGTTGCATTGAATATTAACTGAACTGGAAGTTTTGACTCTGTTTTTTCAGTTAGTGTTTGCTAGATTTTATTGCCTGTTAAAATTCCTGCATAGACAGTAATTGCAGTTGGAGTAGTCTCATTCATTGATATACTGTTTCTGCCTATTTATGCAGTACATTTTAGAATATTTTCTACTTAAAACCTGAGCTTTGGCCGGCTAAGATCTAGCTGTATTCAACTGGACATATAAGAGAATTTAAGTACCTTTTATTTGCACTTTTTCAAATAATACAGCATTTAATTGATTTATTTGTGTTGCATTGAATATTAACTGAACTGGAAGTTTTGACTCTGTTTTTCAGTTAGTGTTTGCTAGATTTTATTGCCTGTTAGAATTCCTGCATAGACAGTAATTGCAGTTGGGGGTAGTCTCATTCATTGATATCCTGTTACTGCCTATTTAAGTGGTACATTTTGGAATATTTTCTGCTTATAACCTGAGCATTGGTCAGCTAAGATTTGGCTGTATTCAACTGGACGTATAAAAGAATTTCAGTACCTTTTGTCTGCACTTTTTTCAAATAATACAGCATTTTAATTGATTTATTTGGGTTGCATTGAATATTAACTGAAATGGAAGTTTTGACTCTGTTTTTCAGTTAGTGTTTGCTAGATTTTGTTGCCTGTTAGAATTCCTGCATAGACCATAATTGCAGTCGGGGGTAGTCTTATTCATTGATATCTTGTTACTGCCTATTTAAGTGGTACATTTTGGAATATTTTCTGCTTAAAACCTGAGCTTTGGCCAGCTACGGTCTAGCTGTATTCAACTGGATGTATTAGAGAATTTAAATACCTTTTATCTGCATTTTTTTCAAATAATGCAGCATTTTAATTGATTTATTTGTGTTGCAATGAATATTAACTGAACTTGAAGTTTTGACTCTGTTTTTTCAGTTAGTGTTTGCAAGATTTTATTGCCTGTTAGAATTCCTGCATAGACAGTAATTGCAGTTGGGGGTAGTTTCATTCATTGATATCCTGTTACTGCCTATTTAAGTGGTACATTTTGGAATATTTTCTGCTTAAAACCTGAGCTTTGGCCGGCTAATATCTAACTGTATTCAACTGGACGTATAAGAGAATTTAAGAACCTTTTATCTGCACTTTTTTTCAAATAATACATCATTTTAATTGATTTATTTGTGTTGCATTGAATATTAACTAAACTGGAAGTTTTGACTCTGTTTCTCAGTAAGTGTTTGCTAGATTTTATTGCCTGTTAGAATTCCTGCATAGACAATAATTGCAGTTGGGAGTAGTCTCATTCATTGATATTCTGTTACTGCCTATTTAAGTGGTACATTTTGGAATATTTTCTGCTTAAAACCTGAGCTTTGGCCGGCTAAGATTTAGCTGTATTCAACTGGACATATAAGAGAATTTAAGTACCTTTTATCTGCACTTTTTTCAAATAATACAGCATTTTAATTGATTTATTTGTGTTGCATTGAATATTAACTGAAATGGAAGTTTTGACTCTGTTTTTTCAGTTAGTGTTTGCTAGATTTTATTGCCTGTTAGAATTCCTGCATAGACAGTAATTGCAGTCGGGGATAGTCTCATTAATTGATATCCTGCTACTGCCTATTTAAGTGGTACATTTTGGAATATTTTCTGCTTAAAACCTGAACTTTGACCGGCTGAGAACTATCTGTATTCAACTGGATGTATAAGAGAATTTAAGTACCTTTTATCTGCACTTATTTCAAATAATACAGCATTTTAATTGATTTATTTGTGTTGCATTGAATATTAACTGAACTGGAAGTTTTGACTCTGTCTTTCAGTTAGGGTTTGCTAGATTATATTGCCAGTTAGAATTCCTGCATAGACTGTAATTGCAGTCGGGGTAGTCTCATTCATTGATATCCTGTTACTGCCTATTTAAGTGGTACATTTTGGAATATTTTCTGCTTAAAACCTGAGCTTTGGCAGGCTAAGATCTAGCTGTATTCAACTGGACATATAACAGAATTTAAGTACCTTTTATCTGCACTTTTTTCAAATAATACAGCATTTTAATTGATTTATTTGTGTTGCATTGAATATTAACTGAACTGGAAGTTTTGAGTCTGTTTTTCAGTTAGTGTTTGCTAGATTTTATTGCCTGTTAGAATTCCTGCATAGACAGTAATTGCAGTCGGGGGTAGTCTCATTCATTGATATCCTGTTACTGCCTATTTAAGAGGAACATTTTGGAATATTTTCTGCTTAAAGCCAGAACTTTGACCGGCTAAGAACTAGCTGTATTCAACTGGCTGTATAAGAGAATTTAAGTACCTTTTATCTGCACTTTTTTCAAATAATACAGCATTTTAATTGATTTATTTGTGTTGCATTAAATATTAAATGAACAGGAAGTTTTGACTCTGTTTTTTCAGTTAGTGTTTGCAAGATTTTATTGCCTGTTAGAATTCCTGCATAGACTGTAATTGCAGTTGGGGGTAGTCTCATTCATTGATATCCTTTTACTGCCTATTTAAGTGGTAAATTTTGGAATATTTTCTGCTAAAAAACTGAGCTTTGGTCAGCTAGGTTCTTGCTGTATTCAACTGGACATATAAGAGTATTTAAGTACCTTTTATCTGCACTTTTTTCAAATAATACAGCATTTTAATTGTTTTATTTGGGTTGCATTGAATACTAACTGAACTGGAAGTTTTGACGCTGTTTTTTCAGTTAGTGTTTGCTAGATTTTATTGCCTGTTAAAATTCCTGCATAGACAGTAATTGCAGTGGGATGTAGTCTCTTTCATTGACATCCTGTTACTGCCTATTTAAGTGGAACATTTTGGAATATTTTCTGCTTAAAGCCTGAACTTTGACCGGCTAAGAACTACCTGTATTCAACTGGCTGTATAAGAGAATTTAAGTACCTTTTATCTGCACTTTTTTTCAAATAATACAGCATTTTAATTGATTTATTTGTGTTGCATTGAATATTAACTGAACTGGAAGTTTTGATTCTGTATTTTTCAGTTAGTGTTTGCTAGATTTTATTGCCTGTTAGAATTCCTGCATAGACAATAATTGCAGTTGGGTGTAGTCTCATTCATTGATATCCTGTTACTGCCTATTTAAGTGGTACATGTTGGAATATTTTCTGCTTAAAACCTGAACTTTGGCCGGCTAAGATCTAGCTGTATTCAGCTGGATGTGTAAAAGAATTTAAGTACCTTTTATCTGCACTTTTTTCAAATAATACAGCATTTTAATTGATTTATTTGTGTTGCATTGAATATTAACTGAACTGGAAGTTTTGATTCTGTTTTTCAGTTAGTGTTTGCTAGATTTTATTGCCTGTTAGAATTACTGCATAGACGTAATTGCAGTCGGGGGTAGTCTCATTCATTGATATCCTGTTACTGCCTATTTAAGTGGTACATTTTGGAATATTTTCTACTTAAAACCTGAGCTTTGGCTGGCTAAGATCTAGCTGTATTCAACTGGACATATAAGAGAATTTAAGTACCTTTTATCTGCACTTTTTCAAATAATACAGCATTTTAATTGATTTATTTGTGTTGCATTGAATATTAACTGAACTGGAAGTTTTGACTCTGTTTTTTCAGTTAGTGTTTGCTAGATTTTATTGCCTGTTAGAATTACTGCATAGACAGTAATTGCAGTCAGGGGTAGTCTCATTCATTGATATTCTGTTACTGCCTATTTAAGTGGTACATTTTGGAAAATTTTCTGCTTAAAACCTGAGCTTTGTCCGTTGAGATATAGCTGTATTCAACTGGACGTATAAGAGAATTTAAGTACCTTTTATCTGCACTTTTTTCAAATAATACAGCATTTTAATTGATTTATTTGTGTTGCATTGAATATTAACTGAACTGGAAGTTTTGAGTCTGTTTTTTCAGTTAGTGTTTGCTAGATTTTATTGCCTGTTAGAATTCCTGCATAGACAGTAATTGCAGTCGGGGTAGTCTCATTCATTGATATCCTGTTACTGCCTATTTAAGTGGTACATTTTGGAATATTTTCTGTTTTAAACCTGAGCTTTGGCTGGCTAAGAACTAGCTGTATTCAACTGGACATATAATAGAATTTAAGTACCTTTTATCTGCACTTTTTTAAAATAATACAGGATTTTAATTGATTTATTTGTGTTGCATTAAATACTAACTGAACTGGAAGTTTTGATGCTGTTTTTTCAGTTAGTGTTTGCTAGATTTTATTGCCTGTTAGAATTCCTGCATAGACAGTAATTGCAGTGGGATGTAGTCTCTTTCATTGATATCCTGTTACTGCCTATTTAAGAGGAACATTTTGGAATATTTTCTGCTTAAAGCCAGAACTTTGACCAGCTAAGAACTAGCTGTATTCAACTGGCTGTATAAGAGAATTTAAGTACCTTTTATCTGCACTTTTTTCAAATAATACAGCATTTTAATTGATTTATTTGTGTTGCATTAAATATTAACTGAACTGGAAGTTTTGATGCTGTTTTTTCAGTTAGTGTTTGCAAGATTGTATTGCCTGTTAGAATTCCTGCATAGACTGTAATTGCAGTCGGGGGTAGTCTCATTCATTGATATCCTGTTACTGCCTATTTAAATGGTACATTTTGGAATATTTTCTGCTTAAAACCTGAGCTTTAGCCGGCTAAGTTCTAGCTGCATTCAACTGGACGTATAAGAGACTTTAAGTACCTTTTATCTGCACTTTTTTCAAATAATACTGCGTTTTTATTTATTTATTTGTGTTGCATTGAATAGTAACTGAACTGGAAGTTTTGATGCAGTTTTGCAGTTAGTGTTTGCTAGATTTTATTTCTTGTTAGAATTCCTGCATAGACAGTAATTGCAGTTGGGTGTAGTCTTATTTATTGACATCCTGTTACTGCCTATTTAAGTGGTATATTTTGGAATATTTTCTGCTTAAAGCCTGAACTTTGACCGGCTAAGAACTACCTGTATTCAACTGGCTGTATAAGAGAATTTAAGTACCTTTTATCTGCACTTTTTTCAAATAATACAGCATTTTAATTGATTTATTTGTGTTGCATTGAATATTAACTGAACTGGAAGTTTTGATTCTGTTTTTTCAGTTAGTGTTTGCTAGATTTTATTGCCTGTTAGAATTCCTGCATAGACAGTAATTGCAGTTGGGTGTAGTCTCATTCATTGATATCCTGTTACTCCCTATTTAAGTGGTACATTTTGGAAAATTTTATGCGTAAAACCTGAACTTTGGTCAGCTAACATCTAGCTGTATTCAACTGGATGTATAAGAGAATTTAAGTACCTTTTATCTGCACTTTTTTCAAATAATACAGCATTTTAATTGATTTATTTGTGTTGCATTGAATATTAACTGAACTGGAAGTTTTGATTCTGTTTTTCAGTTAGTGTTTGCTAGATTTTATTGCCTGTTAGAATTCCTGCATAGACAGTAATTGCAGTTGGGGTAGTCTCATTCATTGATATCCTGTTACTGCCTATTTAAGTGGTATATTTTGGAATATTTTCTGCTTAAAACCTGAGCTTTGGCCGGCTAAGATCTAGCTGTATTCAACTGGACGTATAAGAGAATTTAAGTACCGTTTATCTGCACTTTTTTCAAATAATACAGCATTTTAATTGATTTATTTGTGTTGCATTGAATATTAACTGAACTGGAAGTTTTGATTCTGTTTTTTCAGTTAGTGTTTGCTAGATTTTATTGCCTGTTAGAATTCCTGCATAGACAGTAATTGCAGTCGGGGTAGTCTCATTCATTGATATCCTGTTACTGCCTATTTAAGTGGTACATTTTGGAATATTTTCTGCTTAAAACCTGAGCTTTGGCCGGCTAAGATCTAGCTGTATTCAACTGGACATATAAGAGAATTTAAGTACCTTTTATCTGCACTTTTTTCAAATAATACAGCATTTTAATTGATTTATTTGTGTTGCATTGAATATTAACTGAACTGGAAGTTTTGACTCTGTTTTTCAGTTAGTGTTTGCTAGATTTTATTGCCTGTTAGAATTCCTGCATAGACAGTAATTGCAGTCAGGGGTAGTCTCATTCATTGATATCCTGTTACTGCCTATTTAAGTGGTACATTTTGGAATATTTTCTGCTTAAAACCTGAGCTTTGGCCGGCTAAGATCTAGCTGTATTCAACTGGACATATAATAGAATTTAAGTACCTTTTATCTGCACTTTTTTCAAATAATACAGCATTTTAATTGATTTATTTGTGTTGCATTGAATATTAAATGAACTGGAAGTTTTGAGTCTGTTTTTTTCAGTTAGTGTTTGCAAGATTTTATTGCCTGTTAGAATTCCTGCATAGACAGTAATTGCAGTCGGGGTAGTCTCATTCATTGATATCCTGTTACTGCCTATTTAAGTGGTACATTTTGGAATATTTTCTGCTTAAAACCTGAGCTTTGGCTGGCTAAGATCTAGCTGTATTCAACTGGACATATAAGAGAATTTAAGTACCTTTTATCTGCACGTTTTTCAAATAATACAGCATTTTAATTGATTTATTTGTGTTGCATTGAATATTAACTGAACTGGAAGTTTTGACTCTGTTTTTCAGTTAGTGTTTGTTAGATTTTATAGCCGGTTAGAATTCCTGCATAGACTGTAATTGCAGTGGAGTAGTCTCATTCATTTATTTCCTGATACTGCCTATTTAAGTAGTGCATTTTGGAATATTTTCTGCTTAAAACCTGAGCTTTGGTCGGCTAAGATCTAGCTGTATTCAACTGGACATATAAGAGAATTTAAGTACCTTTTATCTGCACTTTTTTCAAATAATACAACATTTTAATTGATTTATTTGTGTTGCATTGAGTATTAACTGAACTGGAAGTTTTGACTCTCTTTTCTCAGTTAGTGCTTGCTTGATTTTTTTGCCTGTTAGTAATTGCAGGCGGGGGTAGTCTCGTTCATTGATATCCTGTTACTGCCTATTTAAGTGGTATATTTTAGAATATATTCTGCTTAAAACCCTGAGCTTTGCACGGTTAAGATCTAGCTGTATTCAACTGGACGTATAAGAGAATTTAAGTACCTTTTATCTGCACTTTTTTCAAATATTACAGCATTTTAATTGATTTCAATAAACAATAAAATAGGCTCAGTGACAACCTCTGGCAGTCAGCAGCAGTTACCAAATAGATGTCTATTCAGACCAAGTTACCAAATAGGTGTAGAATAGACATAGAATAGACATCTATTTGGTAACTGCTATTGACTGCCAGACGTTGTCACTGAGCCTATTTTATTGTTTATTGACATTTTTTATTTTATTTCTGCTCAGTGCCATTTATTTTCCAGCGGTGCTGATTATTTATTTCACTTTATTTTATTTGATTTATTTGTGCTGCATTGAATATTAACTGAACTGGAAGTTTTGACTCTGTTTTTCAGTTAGTATTTGCTTGATTTTATTGCCTGTTATAATTCTTGCACAGACAGTAATTGCAGTTGGGGGTAGTCTCATTCATTGATACCTTGTTACTGCCTATTTAAGTGGTACATTTTGAAATATTTTCTGCTTAAAACCTGAGCTTTGGCCTGCTAAGATCTAGCTGTATTCAACTGCATGTATAAGGGAATTTAAGTACCTTTTATCTGCACTTTTTCAAATAATACAGCATTTTAATTGATTTATTTGTGTTTCATTGAATATTAAATGAACTGGAAGTTAGTTCCCCACCCACCCTCCCTGGTTTTGTTTTAGTGTTAATCTTGGTGGCTTTGAAATTGCCCGCCCCCTTGGAAATTTGTGTTTGAATACTCCTTCTGGGCCCATCTCATTTGCTCACTCAAGTAAGTGCAATGAGATCGTATTCTGATTTCCGGCACTCCTACTGAGTACAAAGAGAGCATCTGGGAAAGAAAAAAAAATGTAAGCTTGTTTCCTGCCTTTCCTGTAAGTGGTCTAGACTGTTTGTAGGCTTCTGTGCCGCCAAGCCTTTCTGTGTTGGATGGAAGCCTTCTAGCTTAATTTTCTTTCTTAGAACTGGCCAGGTTTCTAGTTTCAGCACTCAAATCTGTTTCTTTGAACTCAGCACTTGTTCAGAACTCATTGTAAGCACTAAATACGCAGCAAATTACTACAGCACTCAACTTTCCTAACTTGTCCAGAGGAAAGCAGTTTTTAGTACTTAATAAATAAGCACCTATCCAGGCATGTCTAAGGGTCAGCTCCTGGTGATTTCTCCTGTCCAACTGATGAATCTGGGCATCTTGGGGCAATGCAGCAATTGCCTCATGTACACAAACAACCCTCTCCTCCTACTGCCCAACACTACAACCTGTGAGAGATGCACTTATATAGCCAAACTGGAAGCAAAGCTCTCTTCACCCAAGACTGGACTAGACAGTCAAGAGGAAAACTGCCCAAGCATCAGACACCTCCAAAGCAGAAACGCAAGCAAACTCCACCTCCCAAAACAACCCAAATGACACATAGCAACCAAACTCAGTGTGCCACTCAACCACAGCCCATAAGGCATAACATACCCAATACTCCTGTCATAGGTGACTCTATAGTCAGGCACACTGATGTTCCACTCACCAGGCTAATCAAGGAGAAAGTTACTGTCAGCTGCCTGTCAGGTGCCTGGATCCACCACATAACGCAAGCACTCAGGTCACTCCACAACAAGTACAAATATGGCACTGTCATTGTCCATGTTGGTGTGAATAACCTGAGACATGCCTCCCTGGACTACTTGAAAAGAGACATGGAGGAGCTCTCCGATCTTGTAGCCCAGGCAGGTATGACCCTAGCCCTGAGTAGCATCCTACCATCACCCAGAATGATACCACAGTACAAGGACAAAATGATTGACTTCAACAATTGGCTAAGCATCTGTTGTCATTCTAAGGGGATCCAGTATTTGTCTGCCTGGGACGATATGATCGACAGATCACAATGTTTTGCCTGCACTTGTCGCCCTTGGGATTCTGGATACTGGCTAAGGCTCTTGCCACCCCTGTAGTGCCTTTTTTATGCAAGGTTCAAATGACAAATTCACCACCGTAACAGGTACAAGCAAGCAAAATCTGAGGGTAATGCTACTCAATGTTAGAAGTCTAAACCTCACAATGCACTCACTCGAGGCACTCCTTAAAATAGAGAACATCGCCATCTGTGCAGTGAGAGAGACCTGGTTCAAAGCTCCAGTGAGCACCCCTGCGTTACCAGGCTATAATTCATACCACACCTTTCCGCTACCTAACCCAGAAAGAAGCACTAATGGTGGAGGCGTGTCCATATTTATTAAGGATATCCACACCTCCATGCTAGTTGCACAGCATAATGCATCCGAGATTCTCCAAGTGCAACTAACTCTGGGCAAGACCGCAATCCAAATTGTAGCTTGCTACAAACACCCCACCATGCCCCAGGATTCCCACTCCTCATTTATTGATACACTGGAAAGTATTAGGGTACAACCCAACACCCTAATAATGGGCGATTTCAACTACCCCACCATTAACTGGGAAAACTAGTCATGTACCAAATCTTTTGCTCAACGTTTTCTGGAATACATAAATTTCAACGCCTTGGATCAACTTATTCAAACCCCCACCAGGGGCAGCAATATCCCAGATCTGGTCATTACCAACATGGGCAACCAGTATTCCACACCTCAGGTCAATTCCTCATTGGTCAGATCCGACCACAAGCTAATCACCCTAGACATCCACATCCCACCCCCACCCCCAATTAGGGAAACCACAGTAAGAAACTTCTCCAAAGCCAAATTCACACTTCTTAAGACAGAAGTGGCAAACTTCATGACACCCATGCCAGACGGACAATAGAGGTACGACTGCTGAATCCTAGACAAATGCACTTTATAAGCACTTACACGAGTGCATGGATCATGCTATCCCTAATAGAACCAAGATTTTATCCTCCAAAAAAAGGAAGCCAATCTGGTGGTCCTCTGCCATAAACAAATTCCACAACAGACGAAATAAACTGTTGCAAAAAAGAGTAAAATCCAATAACTGGAGGAACTCCCTGGTCAACCTCAGTGAGAAGCTGAGATCCCTCATAAAATTCTCCAAAGCTAGTTACGAAAACAAAATTGCCACTGACTCTAAAGACAGCAACAAAGCATTCTATAGCTGTGTCAAGAATCTCAATGGCAACCCTCAGATCTGCTCTGAGTTACAGCACAATGGCACTAAATATACAGAACCACCTGATATTGCCAACATCCTGGCAGGTAGGTTCAGCGCTAACTTTACCCCCCTCTCATCCCCTAGAGGGCCCATCTCTATACTGGAAAGAATGCAAAGTTCCTGTAATCACGGCTGCACAGGTAAAAAACACACTCTCCAAAGCCAAGAACACAGCATCCATGGGACCTGACAATATACCAGGCTGCATTCTACATTAACTACAGAATGAACTGGCACCCTACCTAAGTAGCATGTTCAGTCATAGTCTCACCTCAGGCTTTGTGCCCACTGAATGGTGCACCGCGACGGTTATCCCACTCCACAAAGGGGGAGCCATGACAGACTCCTGGAACTACCACCCCATTAGCCTGATGAGCCTGGTCTGCAAGGCCATGGAACGTATCATCATGAAATTCATAACAAAGACATTGGTAATCTCCAAACTCTGGACCCTGCCCAGCTTGGGTTTGTAAAAGGCAGATCATGTCTCCTAAACCTGATTGACTTCTTTGAAGCAGTCACCAAAGCCATAGATGAGGGTAAGGTGGTTCACACAGCTTATCAAGTTCTCGCCAAGGCTTTTGACACCATCCCCCACTCTGGAATTATAGATAAACTCACTAAACTAGGTATAAATCACTATGTCACAAGATGGTTGCCAACTGGCTCACAGACAAAACCCACACTGTCAAAGTAGCAGACTCCAAATCCGACTTCAGACCAGTGACAAGTGGAGTACCACAGGGTTCAGTCCTGGGTCCTCTCCTGTTTGGTATTTACTTCTCTGAAGTACAGGTTAACACAGAAGGTCTTTGGCTAACAAAGTTTGCAGATGACTGCAAACTAGGAGCCATAATTGAAACTCCTAACGATGTGGACATACTACAAAAGGGCCTCACTGAGACAGATGCCTGGTGTCAAAGCCTTGGCCTGAAGTTCAATGCTAAAAAGTGTATTGTCATCCCTCTTTGGTAAAAACTCTGTACCCATGAACTACCACATAAGTGGTAGTCTACTTAACACTCAAAGTGTGATAAGAGACCTTGGGACACAGGTGGACAGTAGTCTCTCCTTTGATCACATCGCTACAGTGGTCAGGAAATCCTTCTACATGGCTCACCTTATCACAAAAGGTTTCTCATCCAGAAAAAAAGAGGTCATTGTTCCCCTCTACTCATCACTCATTAGACCCATTATAGAGTACAACGCCTCTTTTGGTATGTACCTCCAAGACATCTACAACAACTGGAAAGGCCACAGAAATACCTCACAAAGAGGATTACTGGCCTCAGACAGATGCTCTACGCAGACCATCTAAAAAAACTCCAGCTTTACTCTGTCGCATATCGCCTACTCAGAGGCTATCTCTGCCTAACATACAAAGCTATGTTAAACCCAGAGCTGTTGGACATGCTCCACTTAAAGAAATCCAATCCCTCCAAGCTACACGCTCTAGGGACCTAAACCTTGTCATCACAATAAACAGAACATGCTGTAGGGATAGATTCCTGTCCCAGAGACTTCCCATACTCTGGAACAGACTACCTATCTATGTCAAACAAAACTCCTCATTATCACTCTTCAAGAAAAATCTTGATGATTGGATGGGAAATAGGAAATTCACCCCGGGGATCACTTCATTGGCTCTACTCGACAGGGGCACAGGAAAATAATTTTCTTGGGTGGCGAATGCCAGGGTACCTTTTTGGCTAGGCTTATATAGGCCCTAGGGCTAATAGCCTAGTACCTAACCATGAACCTATGATAGAGGATTTAAGGATTCATCAGTAATACTGTGACAGGGAATCACTACTGATGCTGTGACAGGGGTTCATCGCTGATTCTGTGACAGGGAATTCATCACTGGTACTGTGACAGAGATTCATCATTGATAATGTGAAAGAGAATCATCATTCATACTGTGACAGAGATTCATCACTGATACTGTGATACAGGATTTAAGGATTCAGCACTGATGCTGTTATACAGGATTTAAGGATTCATCACTGATACTGTGATAGAAGATTTAAGAATTCATCACTGATACTGTGATAGAGGATTTAAAGATTCATCACTGATGCTGTGACAGGGTTTTATCACTGACACTGTGATAGAGGATTTAAGGATTCATCAGTGATACTGTGACAGGGATTCATCACTGATAGTGTGACAGGGGTTCATCACTGATTCTGTGACAGGGGTTCATCACTGATTCTGTGACAGGGGATTCATCACTGATACTGTGAAAGGGATTCATCATTGATACTGTGACAAGGATTCATCACTGATACTGTAATACAGGATTTAAGGATTCAGCACTGATGCTGTTATACAGGATTTAAGGATTCATCAATGATACTGTGATAGAGGATTTAAGGATTTATCACTGATACTGTGACAGGGAATCATCACTAATACTGTGTTATAGGATTTAAGGATTCAGCACTGATACTGTTATAGTGGATTTAAGGATTTATCACTGATACTCTGGTAAAGGATTTAAGGATTCATCACTGATACTGTGACAGGAATTTATCACTGACACTGTGATAGAGGATTTAAAGATTCTTCACTGATACTATGTCAGTGAGAATCATTGCTGATATGGCATTGACTGCTGATACTATGACACAGGATTCACCACCAATACTGTAATAGGGGGTTGTAACTTAAACTATGATTGTGTATTCACAACTGACTGTGTGACAGGAGATTCACTAGTGATAATTTCACTGTGGATATACCTCTGGTACTGTGGAAGGGGATTCACCACTGATACTGTGAATAAAGGGGATTCAACAGTGATATTGTGACAGGGGATTCATCACTGATATTGTGACAGGGAGTTTTATTGCTGATACTGTGACAAGTGATTCCCCCATAGGGGTTAGGAGGGTGGCCTAATGGTTAAGGTGTTTGCCTTACAAACACAAGGTGCAAGGTTTGAGTCTCACAAAAGATAATTGGCTAGGCTTAGAATGGCCCGCAAGGGCAGTTAGCCTAGTGCTAATCTATGAACCTATGAATATAAAGCAAACAAAATGGTAAGCGCTTTCGCGGTGGAAAAAATGCTTTATCAAACCAATTGAAATGACTAATAAAAGTATTAAACAACGAACTTGGAGCCATACTAGCTTTATGTAGAATGTTGTTTTTCTTACACAGCTTCTTATATATTTATGTACTCTAGTAATGTTGGGGTTGTAAGAATACAAGGAGCAAGAAATAAACAAATTAGTATTTAATATTTCTTCATGTCCCCCTCACCCCTGATCAGGAGAGTTTACTAAATAAGGGCCTTTCTTTTGTACTGGCCAGAAAGATGAACGTGACTCATGCTGTTATAGACATTAAATTATTTGCTAGGAATTTAAGTCTCGATCTAATGTTTCAACAATGAGGTCTGACCAATGGTGCATCATTTAAGAAACCCAGTTGTTTTATACCGACTCCACACCCCCTTGTGGAAGCTTTTATGAATTTATGTGAGAGTGATCTCAGACAAGCATTTTCTAATAGAGATAAAACTGAGTTTTACAATCTTACTCAAGAAGAGATTTTAGCACTTAAGGAGCTTCGTAAGAGTCGACATCTTGAGATACGTCCAGTTGATAAGAGGGGTGGTATTGTGATAATGGACAGATATTAGTATCTGAATAAGATGCGGGAGATGTTAGATGATGCAGATACCTATACTCATGTATATAAGTACCAGGTTGACGGATTGATCAAGAGGGTGGATTTTTATATCTATGATCTCCATATGACAGGACTGATTTCTCTTGAGAGGTATGATTATTTTTCTGTTGAATCTCCAGTTGTTCCACTCCTATATGGTCACCCGAAGATTCATAAGAATTTGCATGACCCATCCATGCGTGTGATAGTTTCCAGTCATGGATGGGTCACTGAGCCCCTGTCCATCTTCATGGAGAAAACTGTTCGTCCTTTATTAGATAGTATTCCTGGTGTGTTGAAGGGTACCAAAAACTTCCTTCATGACCTATATGTCTGGTACAAAAGTCTGGGATGAAGTGTCTATTACATCGTTTATTATTGTTATACCAAATGATTATAAGGGTTGAGAATGTGAGGACATTTCTAATACCCTGCAGTTAATTCTCATCTAGCAGAGTGATGCTTATATGTACATTACTTGAACTGACTTTAGAGACTACTGTGTTTGTTTTTGAAAAAGAGTTTTATGTGCAGCGAACTGGTGTAGCCACAGGTATGGTCGTTAGTAATTCCTTTGCAGATCTTATTCTAGCACAATGGGAATGTGACCATGTCCATAGTAACAACTCCTTTGTTCAGCATATTAGCTACTGTAGATGTTTCCTTGACAATGTCTTTCTGGTTTGGAAAGGCAGCTCAGAGGACCTTTTTTTTCATTGAATTTTTGCATACTACCACTAGTTTTCTGCGTTTTACTATGAATATCTCATAAGACTCTGTTGGTTTCTTAGACTTTACAATTATTAAAGATGAACTTGGTAAGATGGTTACAAAGATATATAAGAAGCCATGTAAGAAAAACAACATTGTGCATAAAGATAGTATGCATCCAGGTCATGTGCCTAGGAATGTGGTTAAGGGCCAGTTACTGAGAACTTTTAGGTTACATAATGGTGATTGTATGGCCTCTGAAGCAGTTGAAACAGTATCTAAGGAATTTTTAAGTTGTGGTTACTCTGAGAATGAGTTGAAATAGGTTGCTGATGAATTATTTTCTCTCAGAGAGACCACTGCCAAACCATTCTTTGCAGAAAAGGATGGTGGTACAGTTCTCAACGGGTCTATATTAGAACACCGAAGTTTTAAAACTTTGAATGTTCTAATATCGACCCCTATTCAGCGAATGCTTAAAATATCGAACATGCAGAACAGTGAATTTTTTCCCAGGGAAAAAATTTGCTGTTCCGAAACACATACACACAACACAAGCACGCCAAAAAACAGCAATCCACACACATACACTTAAAATCCTGCATCTAACCCTACACTAAACTGTACATACACTACTATCTATCCACTTACCTTAACCCAAACCCTAACCCTAAGGTCCATCACTATCGCACACTCACCTCACCCGTGCCCTAACCCTAACTCACCTACCCCGCCCTAACCATAACGTCCATCACAATTGCACAATTACCTGACCCGAGCCCTAACCCTAACTCACCTAACCCGTGCCCTGACCCTCACTTCCACACAATCGCACACTTACCTGAACCCGACCCGTAACTTTCCACCACAGTGCTGAAAATAGCAAAGCCACAGAAACGGCCAACCAAATTCTTTCCCTAGGAAAAATTCGGTGTACTGCAGCTTCTCTATTTTCAGCGTTCGTTGAATAGGGGTCAATATTAGAACATTCAAAGTTTCAAGACTTCGATGTTCTAATATAGACCTGTTCTCAACATACTAAATCTAGGCTTGTTTTTACCACTCTAGTAATGTTGGGGTCATATGCGATATTGTCAAGAAGAACTGTCCTGTTTTATTAACAGAACTAGTTGTTCAGAACAACTTATCTCTTAAGAGGCAGCTATGTTATCAGCATTCAGGGCACTGAATGTTATGCTTGACTCATAAAGGGACTTTTCCTTTCAGATCGTGCACAGCCTGTGCTTTCATCCTTGTAAAAAGTTCTCTTGAACATCCTCGCCTGAACTCCACTGTTAATTTTAATTTTTATGCAGATTGCAGAAATAAAATGTTTATTATGCACAGTGTTCCACTTGTACTTGTTTCGATGTCAGTAAGACCAACTGAGCCCTTAAAGATAGAATCCAACTTCAGGGACAACCAATGGAATACTGGCTAAAATTGGCAGAGGCATTAATCCCTGTTTAGTCAGGGAGTTCACAACAAGGTACTGTGAAAATGACTTCATATTTTGGTTTTAGTATATATAATGTTATGGATTATTTAATTGAACCAGCATACCATGCTTTGTTCTTAAAAGAGTTTAATTTTGTTCCCTCAGCAAGAGCCAATACTGAATACACTTTGGTGAATTTAAAACCTTTCACCTGTTAATTTTCTAACTATTTTTGGGGAAGTTGATATAGGTGAGGATGGTTCCCACAGGTTGAGGAGAAAGAGCTTGGCTAACCCTCCCCTACACCCTGTGATACATCTTTTTGAGAAGGTTTGTGAGAGGGATATTTGGGCTTTGTTGAACAATAAAAGCAAGACTAGGTTTGATAACCTCACTGGATGACAAACAGATTCTCTCCACTTTTATGTATGATGCATGAAACCCGACAAAGGTGGAGGGTTAGCCATTATGTATAAATGGGACTATACTGGTTGTATGTGTAACCTGTTGGGTGATATTAATATGTATTGTCCTGCTTCCCTTAACAAAATTAACATAGCACATAGGAGTATTAGAGTGGCCTTGGACGAGTTACTTTTGTGTGACCATATTTCTTTGGATTTGTGTGATTTTTTTAAAGGTGTCTGATCCTGTTATTCCTAAAATATTCAGGATCCCAAAGGCTCACTCGGTTCTTCCCCTGCGACCAATTGTGGGGTCTGCTGGTCTGTTACTGAACCTCTTGCAAAGTATATTGATTTTAAATTAAAGAAAATATGTGACCAGTTTCCACATATGATCTGAGACTCTTGGGCTTTATTAGACAAGTTGCAGAAGTTGAATATTGGCCAAGACTGTTTCTTTGTTACTTGTGATATTCGTAACTGTTTCTTGGACATTCCCCATGAGGGTGGGTTACTGTGGTTTCACAAAGTGGTCCACAAATATGGTAGCTTACCTCAATTAGAAGAAGGCTTGATACATGAGTTTATGGACATTGTACTTTATAATACTTTTGTCACTTTTGGGGACAAATGTTACAAACAAGTCTCCGGCATTGCCATGGGGGCCTCCTGTGCCCCTATTTATGCTAATTGTGTTTTGTTGAAATGAGAGCTTGACATTCTTTTCCAACATTCACTTTTTGAAAAAAGTATTGGATATTTTCGGTACCTTGATGATTTGTTGTTTATTTGTCGAGGTGACTTAAATGAGTTTATGGGTTTGTTAAATGCACTGAGACAGTACTAACTTTTTGAGGTTTACACACTCCATTGGGGTTGATGAAATTAATTATTTGGATACTTTGCTATACAAGGCCACCAATGGTCACATTGAGTGCAAAGTGTACAGGAAACCCAATTTTTGTAATAGTTTTTAATTTTTTTCTAGTTGCCACCCTTTTCATCAAAAAAGGGTATTGTATGCAGTCAGTTCATTAGAGTGTCTAGACTTACTTCCAATGATGAGGTCTGTAAGGAAAAGTTTTTTATGCTTAGAAACATGTTTGTGGAGTGTGGGTACCCCCACAACCTTCTTTATTCAACTGAGGCAGATATCTGGGCTGACAAAAGTGATAGATACAGTCCTATTATAAAGTCTGGCCTCAGGGTTAAACTTGATTTGTCTGGTGGGGAGGGAGCAAGTTAAAATTTTAATTTAAACAACAATACAGTGTTACATTACTCTACTGATGTTAAGGAGATCGAAAATGTTATATGGAGGAACTGGGCCCTTTTTGGAAGTGATGATGCCACTAAATCTTTATTTAGTGATGGCCCTGTTTTTACCTACAAGAGAAAACACAATATTAAAGATCTTTTGGGAAGACCATCGTCAGGATTGCACAACACTTTCCCAGTGACTATGAGATGTGGGAGATGTCACCAATGCAATTTTATTGAGAGTAACAATTCAGATATGTTGCATGATAAAATTAAACAAAAGGCCAAGGGGGGCAAGTTGTTTTGTTATTCAGAAAGAGTAGTGTATCTGGCCTTCTATGCCCAGTGCCAGGCATTCTCTGTTGGTAAAACCAACAATGGTTTTAATCGTAGAATTTACCAACATTTATACAGCATGCAAAAGGCTGACAACAAAAGCGCTCTTGCTAGACATACTTCAGTTTGCAAGGGGTTTGTTAAATTTAAGTTTTTGGTATTGGAGCAGGTTTCAGCTGTTAATTTTACTGCCAACTTGGAAAATATTTTATTACAACATGAAATATACTGGCACCTTTATTTGGATGCATCTACGTTTCTAGGTATCAATGAAAGTATCCATTATCAGTGAACTGAAAAGGAGAGCCAATGTATTACAATAGATACCTGTGATACTTATTTTTGTGGGTTGACTTTATTACAGTGTATTTTTGTCTTTTTACAAAACAGTTTTTATAATTGAAACAAAGAATAGTGCTCACTACACTCTGTTCGCCTGATAAAAAAAACAAAAAGGTAAACAAACAAAAAAAAAGGCTTAAATAGTGGGAAGTATATACTTGCTGTGTTCAGTTCAAGTCAGTCACAGAAGGTAACCAAATCCACAAAAAAGAGAAAAAACTGTAACTATAAACTGCTTTACTTTGCAAACTCTTAATCCAATAAATAAAGAAAAAAAATCATTCATGTTCATTCGATCATTCACTCTAACTCTGCAAGCTTGTGTAGAAAAAACAAAAAAAAGCCAGCCAGCAAAAAAAATAAAAAGTCCAAACCACGCAGTTATAACACATTATAATTAAAACACACAGGGCTAACGCCAACGACCTTCATCAGGCCACTAAAAACAAACAACATAGCATCCCTTTTTTAAGCACTGAAGTCAACAAGTCAACTACATCATGTTGTTTGGACATACTGAAGTCAACTCAACTCAATACACAAAATGTTAAACATATTAAAAGTTTTTGAGTGACATCACTTTGTAGTAAAACTGATGCTAAACTCTGATACATACATAATATACAAAAATAAATATTATAAAAAATTTTTAAATTATTAAAAATATTAAAAACATTTGTTATATGATTTTTACAGACATTATGTTTTATTTTGAAATATTTTAAATATACTTTGCATTTAATGTTGCTGCATTTAAAATTCAAAAATATTTAAAATATCTATATTCATAATCATATACTCATAAAATAAAGTGTTTCAAAATTAATAATTATTTAAAATTAAATAAATATTTTACTTTATAATACTGCTACTTATATGCATACTAGTAACAAAAATGAACATAATTATCCCATTTGATATAATTATTTGTATAAATACATGCTTAAAATTAATACATGCTAAATAAGATAATTTATTAATAAAATATTTATAAATACAATAAACATGCAGTTAAATACATAATAAATTCAAAAAAAAATATCAAAAAAAAAAATACAAAAAAAAATTCTACTGTATCATGTGCAATCAAAATGATAAATAATTCAGATCAGACATGTGCACACGATTATAAACATAGATGAGACAAATATATACTATAGACATATAAAAAATATATAAATAAAAATGAAAAAAAATATAAAAATCAAAAATCAGGTGAAATGTGTGAAAATAATGAACATGGTTCACACATGAAATCAGCAAAATAATAAGCCCAACAACGAAAAATAATGAAAATGGAGAGTAAATGAAAAAGAAAAATCGAAAAAGAAAAAAATGGAGAAAAAAATGTAAAAAAAAAAAAAAAAAGTGTGTAGTAAAAAGAGCAAGAGGTGTAGCATGCAAGTTTTGTTATTTGCAGTGGTGGAGAAACTGGCAATTATCATTGGAGTAGTTTTAGTAGATTGTGTATAGCTGATTTTGTTTAAGTTTTTTTAAGATAAGGTTATTGAGGTGATAGCGTTGTTCTTTGGATTGAGGATTTTGGGACATGTTTGTTAAGGTTGTCATGTTTTTCAACAGAGCAGGAGATGAGTTGTGTGTCATCTGCATACTGAATTGTAGATGCAGATCTCATGGAGGTATAGTGTCATCAGTAGTGGATGTGCAATAGTAGTGGTGGTGTGAAGGTAGAGTGTTCTTATTGAGAATGAAGATAGACTTCAGTTCGAGAAAGAAATGGATCCAGAGAAGTATAGTTTGTAAGTCAAGTCTTTAATAGTGTGTTTTGGTTTGGTGGAGTTTGTATGCTTCAAATTGGTTAGAGATTATTGGTTGGACTTTGATAAATGTTGAGTTTGATTGGATTTGCTTTGGTTGTGTCCAAAACTATTTTTATGTTTATAATACAGCTCATCATATAGCGTTCTTATTTTGACAATACATTTATGAAGATTCGCTGAAAGCGCTTAGCCCTGTGTTTTAATTATTCTATAAACGGTTTCTCTACTGGACGACGGATTTATTATATTTTTACATGCTGGCTTTTTTTTTTTTTTTTTTATTGCCCAGTGGATGAGTAGGAGTAGGTTGAACATGAACTTGACTTTTTTTTTTTGGATTTGGATTTAGAGTAGTTAAAGCAAAGCAGCTTATAGTTTACAGCTTCGCTTTCTTTGTTGAACAACATTACCTTGACTTGAACTGACTGACTTGAACTGAACACAGCAAGTATACTTCCCACTATTTAAGCCTGGTTTTTTGTTGTACTTTACCAGTTTTTATAATTGGCTTGACAGCTGGACTATGAACATGATTGGTTGGTTCGGGGGGTGTGCTTTGTCTTGGCGGGGCTATTTAATATGATTTATGTACTGTTTTAACTGTTCTGATGATGTCTTAACAATTTATAAGACGAAACTGCTTAACCTGTTAAATTAAAGTTGTTTTTCTGTGTGCCGACATCTTGGGCTTGTTTTTTAGTTTTTATAGTTGTCCAAGACTGGGTTGTTCATTATATTTTTATTTATTGTTTCTATGTCAGTAAGACCAACCGAGCCCTTAAAGATATAATTTTTCAGCATTTGCATAACATCAGATATACCAAACTTAATAATGCCCTTGCTAAACATATATATCATTCAGGATCTAATCATGTTTTTAAGTTTTTTGTTTTAGATGTGGTGAATGAGAATTTGAAAGGTGGTGATTTGAGAAACAAGACTGAATGCACAGAACTAAAATGGATTGTTCACTTGCAAGCTGATAAACATCCTGGCTTTAATTAAGCTATTTCTATTAAGCAAGTTTTAAAGGCTCATAACTTAACGCATTAATAAATTGTTTAGTTATGATTTTTTAGTTATGCTTTATATTTAATGTATTTCACATCAGATGTTTGTTACCTAAGATACTGGATTTCTCAGCTATAACTTTAAGAAAGGCTCCATTTTCTCATGAATGAATGATGTACATGTGACTTTTTGCATTCATCTGATTTGCTGTTTTACTTTGTATGGCCGTCTTTTCTCTGAATGAATGCTATACATGTGACTATTTTAGTGGAAGCTGATTGGTTGTTTTGTCATTAGATAAGTTCGTTGTTTTATAGTTTTATTAGTCTTTTCAATTGGTCTGATGAAGTGTTTTTTTCCACCACAAAAGCGCTTACCACTTTTGTTTGCTTTATATTCTATATTAAAGTGTTTGTTTTTATTTTTTCAAGGAGCTTTATTTATACATTACATTATCCAAGCATGACTTGCCAGAGACTTTGCCGTGGTAGATCCAAAAAGGCACAATCTGATGATACATAATGGCCTACTCAAGGAGAAACAAATATATTTTATTTCACAAAGAGAGGGGAGACATCTGGAACAGCTTTACTCAACAGAAGGTAGAAGAAACAATAGCCAAATTTAGAAATGCACTCAAAAGCATCAATTGGTCCTCATAGTGTTGGGTATTACAGAGAATTAAGGATATTGCCAGTTCATGAGCTTCTTTCTGTATTTCAGGGTTTGATTCCCTCTGTCTCCCTTTGCCTACTGTATTTCCATGAATACTTAACCAGGTAGTCATTACTCCTAGACTACTCCTGAAAAACTACCTGGTTAATAGGTTAATGAATAAGTAATATATTTATATATACTTGAAGGGTCTATATTATATCATCAAATGCTTAAAAAAGCGAACGATGAATAATCAAACCCATGTAAGCGAAAGCTCAGAACAGCGATTTTTTTCCAAAAAAAAGAAAAAAAATTGAAATAATACATAAAGTGAGGGGCTTTGCCCCCACACCCCCCAATGTGGAAAGCTGTGGCCCCACAACCCCCTACTTAAATATACCAACTCCGAGATCGCACTACAGTGCCAAAAACGGCAAAGTAATGAAAGCGGCTAAGTGAATTCTTTCCATGGGAAAGAATTCACTTAAAAGTCACTTCGCTATTTTGCCTTTTCGTTGTTTTAAGTTCGACCAAGACGCATTCGATATAATGCATCTTCGGTCATCTAATAGGTTCATAGGTAGGTACTAGGCTGTCTGCCTGAGGGCATTTATAAGGCTTGCCAGAGTGTGTCAGCTTTCGCCGCCCCATTGATTAATTAACTGAGTCTCTGTCAAGAAGAGCCAATGAAGTGATCCCAGAGGTGTATTTTGTGTTACCCATCCACTCTTCAAGGTTTCTCTTGAAGAGTGTTAGTGAGGGGCTCTGCCTAATGTAGTTAGAAATTTTGTTCCAAAGCATGGGTAGTCTTTGTTACAGGAATCTAGCTCTCTAGCATGTTCTATTTATTGTTGTGGCGAGGTTTAGCTCACTAGAACAAGTGGCTCACAGTGACTTGGATTTCTTTAGGTGGAGCATGTTCATCAATTCTGAATTGGACATGGCTTTGTAAGTCAGGCAGAGATCACCTCTGAGTAAGCAATATGCCACTGCAGCCAGAGTTTTTCCAGTCGGGCTGTATAGGACATATGTTTGAGGCCAGTAATCCTCTTGGTGAGGTACTTTTGTGGTCTTTCCAGCTGTTGGAAGTGTCTTGTGAGGTACATCCCAAATGGGGCATTGTACTCTATGATGGGTCTGATGAGTGGCGAGTAGAGGGGCACTATAACCTCTTTATTTCTAGATGCGAACCCTTTAGTAATTAGATGGGCTACATAGAAGGATTTCCTAACTACTTTGGCAATATGATTGTCAAAGGAGAGATTACTATCTACCTGGGTCCCCAGATCTCTTATTACCTCTTCTGTATTAAGGGGGCTGCCACCTATGTGGTAATTCATGGGTGTTTTGTTTTCCCAAACGGGATGACTATGCATTTTTTGGCATTTAGCTTGAGACCATGACTTTGACACTAGGTGTCCGTCTCAGTAAGGCCCTTTTAGAGAATGTCCGTGTCAGCTGCATTGTCAGTTATGGCTCCCTTTGCAGTCATCAGCGAACTTGGTTAGCCATAGTCATCCTATGTTTGCCTGTACTTCTGAGAAGTATATGCCAAACAATAGGGTCCCAGGACCGAACCTTGTGGGAGACCACTTGTGACTGCTTTAGAGTTGGACCTGGCGCCCACTATTCTTACCTTGTGAGTTCTGTCTGTAAGCCAGTTGGCAACCCATCTCGTGACGTAGGGGTTTATGTTCAGGCTGGTGAGTTTTTCTATAATTCCCAAGTGGGAAGCCTTGGCGAGGTCAAGGTAGGCTGTGTGAACCACCTTCCCCTCATCTATGGCCTTGGTGACTGTCTCGAAGAAGTCAACCAGGTTTAGTAGGCATGATCTGCCCTTAACAAAGCCGAACTGGGTCGGGTCAAGTGTTTGAAGGTTCCCAATGTCTTTGTTAATGAGTTCCATGATGATGCACGCCATAGCCTTGCAGACCAGACTAGTCAGGCTTATGGGGCGATAGTTACCAGGGTAAGTTGTGGCCCTTCCTTTGTGGAGCGGAATAACCATTGCTGTGCACCATGTGGAGAGGCTGAGGCTGAGCAGTGTGTTTAGGTGGGGGTTAGTTCATTCTGTAGTTCATGCAAGATGCAGCCTGGGACACCATCTGGCCCCATTGATGCTGTGCATTTGGCTTTTGAAAGGGCTGTTTTCACCTGTGCGTCTGATTTTTGGGACACTACCCTTTTCCGGTACTGTTGTGGGTCCTTTTAGGGGTGAGGGGGGGGAGTGAAGTTTGCACTGAATCTATCTGCCAGGATGTTGGCAATATCAGTAGGGTCAGTATATTTTGTGCTATTTTGCACTAGATCAGAGCATATCTGCGAGTTGCCACTTAGATTCTTGACATAGCTAAAGAGAAGGCTTTGTGGTTATCTTTCAAATCCTTGGCTATTTTCTTTTGAAGTTAGCCTTGGATGATTTTATGAGGGACCTTAGTTTCTTACTGATATTGATCAGGGATATCATTTCTTCTTGGGATTTGCTTTTTTTCTGAACTAGTTTCCTCCTTCTGTTGTATAGCCTGTTTGTTGCAGGGGTCCACCAGACTGGTTTCCTTCTCTTAGGGGAGTGAGTCTTGGTTTTGCTAGGGATGGCATGATCCATGCATCCTTGTAGGTGCTCATAGAGTGCATTTGTAAAGGTTCCTGCATCTTGGACACTGTTATCCTTTAGCGTGGGGGCTGTGAAACTTACCACTTCTGTCTTAAGTAAGGTGAAGTTTGCTATAGAAAAGTTTTTCACTGTGGTGTCCTTGGTTGGGGGTGGTGGTGTGGTGTGGACATCCAGAGTGATTAGTTTATGGTCCGATCTAACCAGTGACGGGTTGCCCTCCAGTGTGGAACACCTGTCGCCCATGTTGGTGATGACCAGGTCCAATATGTTTTCACCTCTGGTAGGGGAGTTTACCAGCTGATCCAGGGCATTTGAGTTGATAAATCCCAGGAAGCACTGGACCTGGGAGTTTGTACTTGAGTAGTTTTCCTAGTTAATGGTAGGGTAATTGAAATCACCCAAAATCAGGGTGTTCGGTAGGACCTTCATGTTTTCCAATGTCTCCAGAAAGGCAGAGTGGTGGTCCTGGGTCACGGAGGGTGATCTGTAGCAGGCCACAATTTGCATTGCAGATTCACCCGATGTTAGTTGGACATGGATGATCTCAGAGGTATCATGCTGCACCACTAACCTGGAGGTGTAGGTATCCTTGATGAAAATGGATAAAACCCCTCCTTTTGTGTTTCGGTCCATGTTCTGTGACCGAAATGTGTGGTATGAGTTGTATCCCAGTAGTGCTGGGGTGCTCTCTGCAGGCTTGAACCAGGTTTCAGTTACTGCACAGATGTCAACGTTCTCCATACTGAGGAGTGCTTGAAGCGCATGCATTTTGAGATTTAAACTCCTGGCATTGAGTAGCATAACCCTCATTTTTTTATTTGTGCTGTTTATGGAGGTGGGTTTGACTTTTGAGCCTTGCCTAAAAAGGCACTATGGGGGCAACAAGAGCCTTGGCCAGTATTCGAAAGTCTGGGGGTGACAGGTGCAAGCTGTCTCTTGTGAAGCAACGAGGCTTGTCGAGCATGTCATCCCAGGCTGACAGACACTGGATCCCCTTTGAATGACACCAGAAGCTTAGCCAATCGTTGAAATTGATCATTTGTTCTTAATAGGAACCCTACTTAAATTATATCAGCAATGGACAGTTGAAATTAAGAGTGGCCATAAAAAGAGTGAAAATATGCACTAGCCACATATGTCACCAACTACATAAGTAAATGAAAACCAAATGACCAATCACAGAGCAAAACCACTACCAACTAAACAAAGTAAAAAAAGAAAAGAAAAAAAAAGAAACACCCTTCATCAATTTTTACAGAGCGCAGGGCGTGGAGGTTGGTTTTCCCACACCCCAGCTATGTTATATATATATATATATATATATATATATATATATATATATATATATATATATATATACCACTTCAGTTGCCTTGTTATAAAAGGAAGTAACCTGGAGGGCTATAATCTGGAAGTTAGTTCCTCATATGAAAGATCATCTGAATGAGTTCCCTGAAAGTGCGGCATGTGAGTAACCATTCAAGGTTAACCCATGAAGTGTGTCTTGTGGAAGAACCTGTGAATAATGTTGCAAACTGGTACTGGGAGAGGCCTGTAGCCTTGGACCTTGCCTATATCTTGGAGGGGCTGACTGGATAAGACACTAGTGGCGAGAATTAAAGGTGCTGTGTTTTATTTTGAAATGGAAGCCAAGAAATCAGTTATTTTGTTTTGTTGGACTCTGTGATTTACTGAATAAATAAACCTACAAAATGTTCTTGAACTTACACTGGTGGAAAATGAAGGCACATGACCAGATGTTTACAAATTTTCAGATCCTTAATACATCTGCTGCCAAGTCCAAACAATGTTTTAGGCTGAAAATTCCCTTCAGTGCTGTAATTGTTACATGGTGTGGTTTCCTGATGACCCAGCCATGGATGGCTTATTACAGAAACTTGTGGAGTAGCTGGTATGAACTGACCAAATTCTGTTCCAGCCAACATAGTGGTGACTCTAAGGTTGTGCTGCCTATGAAGGAACTAACCAGAGACAAACTGGAATTCTCTGTGATGGTAGTTGAGTACTGTATCACCCCAGAAAAAATGGAACTGAGGAAACTGGTGCAAAAATCCTGTCATCCCAGCTGATAAGAGAGGGACTGAAAATGTATATGAAACTGGAAGTAACTGATTATATGGACTAACAAAAAAAAGTACTCAATGTCACTAAAAACCAAAAGCCGAACCTGCAGGGTAACCAATGAACAATTCCAAATAATTCGTAATGAAGTCCAAGGAAGATGAAACAGTTGTACTAAAAAGTTAACTTTATTCCGAACTGAACGAAAGAACAGTGTCACAAACACCCACTGGAAACCACAGCAAAAATTGTTATGTTAAGCGCTTTCTCCTGGTAACAATACCAGGCTTCTTCAGAACATTTTAAAAAAATGAGCAGTCATGTGCTTAAATAACTTTTCGTAGCATCATGTGACCCCCACATCGTTAATCACAAAAGTTTTTTTTTTTTTTTTTTTTTTTACAATTTTTAACATCAGTGGTTTATTAAATTAAATTGAGTAGCTCCAGGTCTCTTCTGCATTAATATTTAATATTTTATATTATTTTATATCATATTACATTATATCAATTTATTACATTCTGTAAACTCTATGTGCCAAATGTGTAAGAATTTTTAAACATTGGTTTTTAATTTTTAAAAAAAGACCGATTATTTGTAATTTATTCTTGTAATAACTTTTGTGATTAACGATGTGGGGGTCACATGATGCTACGAAAAGTTATTTAAGCACATGACTGCTCGTTTTTTAAAATGTTCTGAAGAAGCCTGGTATTGATACCAGGAGAAAGCGCTTAACATAACAATTTTTGCTGTGGTTTCCAGTGGGTGTTTGTGACACTGTTCTTTCGTTCAGTTCTGAATAAAGTTAACTTTTTAGTACAACTGTTTCATCTTCCTTGGAATTCATTATGAATTATTTGGAATTGTTCATTGGTTACCCTGCAGGTTCGGCTTTTGGTGATTATATGGACTATTACAAACTTAAGAACTTTTCATCAGGGCTGATATAACCTTTGAAGTACAAGAAGTAAAAATATATAACTAGACTTGTAGTACAGATAAACAAGTAAGAGTGCAGTTGCATGATTTAAGGTATAGTTTAAGGCTTTGGCTTGAACCTGATAGCAAAAGTAAATAAAAAATACTAGAAACCTTAGCAACAACTATGTTTAAAGGAGCTTCGCGTACTAATATAAGACAGATGAGTATTGCAAAGTGATCCCAAGTGCAACTAATAACTTTTACAAAATGCTTAATAGTTAATAGCACAATGTTTAAAACTGAATTGCCTGGTTTTAATACTAAAACTAAAGAAAGAAGTGAATCATCTTCTGTGAAGCAAAAAACAGCAAGTAATGAGTTAATTTGTTACAAATGTGGAGGAAGAAGGTCACCATGTTAAGGTCTGTGCTACTGTGTTACTGACAATGAAAAAAATGCTACTGGTAGAAAGACGAAAACTGGAATGCATGCATGTTATAAACAAAGCTTTCCCTAATGAGCGTGATAAAACAACTAGGATAAATGAGTCAGCATTTTGTCATTGTATCACAACCAAACTAGTGAAATGTACCATGTTTTTAAAAGAAGGGCAGTTTGTGCTGTGCTGTATTCTGGAATGTTGTTCTTCTTCTTTCGGCTTTTCCCGGTTTGGGGTCGCCACAGCGGAACTCCGGTCCGTTAATGATTGGCAGTAGATTTTTACAGTGCCGAGGTGCCAGCTCGATGCCCAACCTTCAACTAAGGCACGCCCATTTACTCATGTCTTTCGAACGCCACTCGACCACGGGAAGGACATGCAGACTCCACACAGAAGGCTGTATTCTGGAATGATGGATCATATTGTTAAGGATCCCTTGTTGTGTAAATATAAGATTAATAAGAGGCAAAAGGTGGTGGTCATATGGATTCTTGGTCAGAGAAAAGAATATCCTCTTCCAGTTGTACAAGTTCAGACAAATCTAAGAAATTTGTTACAAAATGTGTTGCTAACCTCTGATTTTAACTAATACTATAATATTAGGGAAAGATTGTCCTTATTTTAAAGCATGATGCAAAATATAGGAGGAAGGAAAAACCATAGGCACAGTGTGGCAGGCTGATATACTTAATAAGAAAAAGGTACAACATCAGCTTCATATACCCATCAATTATGAGAATGGGGGAGCAAGACGATACATACGTATATATATATATATAAATAAATATATATATATATATATATATATATATATATATATATATATATATATCCAGAATCAAGACCAGGAGAAGGGAGGTGGTGTTGAACCTTTAAAAGGGGACAGAGCCTGACTGATTATACGGTAAAAAGGATCCTGTCTCTTATCAAAAGTATTCTCCAGTTATATAGCAGCAGCAATAGCAATCTAATACTGTTAAAATATGTCAGTACAAGAACTGAAGATGAACTGTTAGCAACCTCTGAACTAAAAATAAAAACAAAACATAAGTCAGCACAGAGACTGAAACAAACAAAAATGAAACAAGACACCTAAGTGAGAACCCTTAGAACAAAATAAGTATTAAAAGTGCACTAGGCAGGAAAGTGCGGAGTTCTGAATCAATTTCTGCTAGCATTAAGAACATTTACATAAAAGCAAATTCTTCAGAACAGACATCTGCAAATCAAAAAAGAAATAAAACTGCTGATAAATCTGGTTTAGAGATAAAGCTTAGATTGCAACATAATGAAGATAAAAGAACTGAGAGGGTGGTATCAATTCATGCTAAAGTAGAAGGAGAGTAACCTAAAGGAAAACAGAGCACTCAATAAGTTTTCCCTAATAACAGAGAGAGTAGAGCAGAAGGTGTTTTTGTTTGTTGAAAACTTCTGTTTGCAGGGGAACACATAGGAAAGGATGCAGTGCCTATGTCTTTGGGAGGAAGCTACATCTTCCACTCTGAGGTATGTTAATAAAGAAAGTAACCTTGAGTTAGTGTATTAACAGATAAATTGCATAAACTTAAAAAAATGCGTAATGTGAAGATGATACTTTAAGTACAGCAAGAGAGAGAACATAACCAAGGTTGCAAGGGAAGAGAATGAGCGGGATGTACCCATTACTTTGTACCTCTATTTTAAGTTAAAAGTTAAGTTAAAAAAGAAGGGATACTATATCAGTAACTATTGTGAAAACCTTATAGGACGCTACTAATGCATCTAAGCCATAGTCATGACATCAGAGAGTACCTGGGAGGGTACAATAATAAAACAACAGAGTGCTAGCCAGATTTTATTGCCAGACATAATGAAAGACAGAGAAACCATTTGTGCTTCTTGTCCAAATTGACAGAAAACTACACCTCATGCTGACTGTAATAGTCTCCTGATTCCAAAGTCTATCATACACTTACCAGTTGGACACACTGTTATGGCCATCGTCATGCAGTCACTACTAGAACCCATCAGCGGCTGTCAGTACATACTGGTCATAATGGACAATGCTGCCGAATTTCCAGAAGCCATCGCATTGCACAAAACTAATACTAAGCACACGGGGTGTATTTTATAGTCGATCATGCCAATCTTTATTTGAGAAGGGATGACTTCAATAATGGATTTTAAGTCAAATAAATGAGATAGCACTTAATGTTAAAAGCTGCTTGTGCCCCCCCCAGTCTGAATGAACGTGTACATATTAAATGTACTTTACAAACCAAAACCTTTAAGTAAGAGTTGGTTTGCCGTGACTTTGTTTTCCCCATTTTGTTACTATATTTTAAATGAATTTTCTGAATATGGTAGTTATTTGCAATTTCAGCATTAGTTCTTTTGTATAAATTTTAAAGTATCCCTTACCTGCTTCATTGAGTCATTTATTTTATCTAAATTTGTTCTGCTGATTAACAGGTTTTATTTACTGTTTATATATTTAGTGGAGAGTATTTTAAAGGAAACTGTGTTAATATTCAGCACACCATAAAAAAGAGTTGCTAGAAAGTATGGTGATGCAATAATTTGTTTTGTTACATGATTCATGTCATATGATTTGTCTTATTTAAGCCGCAAGTCTTTTAAGAATCTTATTCTGATAAACTCAAAACAATAAATGGACAAAAGTACTAAATATTTTAAATACATTTGCTGCTGTTCTTGCCCTTTTTGGTATCTTTGTTTTGTTCTGTGTTGCCATACATGCTAGCTGTAAGCACCCGTGTTTTGTTTGTTTCATACCTACATGGTTCCATATGCATGCACTGAGCTACCACAGCATGTACACTGTTTGCCAAAGCAACGAGCACGACCCTGTCCCCCATATGCTATATATTGATTATTTGATTACCACAGCATGTACACTGTTTGCCAAAACAACGAGCATGACCCTGTCCCATATGCTATATATTGGTTATTTGATTACCACAGCATGTACACTGTTTGCCAAAGCCACGAGCACGACCCTGTCCCATATGCTATATATTGGTTATTTGATTACCACAGCATGTACACTGTTTGCCAAAGCCACAAGCACAACCCTGTCCCATATGCTATATATCAGTTATTTGATTACCACAGCATGTACACTGTTTGCCAAAGCAACGAGCATGACCCTGTCCCATATGCTATATATTGGTTATTTGATTACCACAGCATGTACACTGTTTGCCAAAGCCACGAGCACGACCCTGTCCCATATGCTATATATCGGTTATTTGATTACCACAGCATGTACACTGTTTGCCAAAGCCACGAGCACGACCCTGTCCCATATGCTATATATTGGTTATTTGATTTTCCATCGGGGTGTCAACACAGCAGTGGGACAGTTTGCCTCCTTCCTCTCCAAGGAAGGGCCAGCTTGTATCAGCTATTCCTCCCCCTTCTCTCCCTCATTCCTCCAGGTGTTGGATGTTAACTGATCAAGGGTCATCTGACTTACAACCGGGTTCATCAGATTTGATAGAATAATGTGATAAGTGATGCTCAGTCTCATGGTCCCCCTGTGTCACATCTACCAAATCCACAGCTGTGACTTTATTAGAGGTGCTGAATAATCCGTACTTCTAGATGCCTTACTCTGGTCACTAGATTTGGAGATGTGAAATTTTTCTGAATACAGAAGTTTACGTTCTTTTTTAGATTGCATGTCATGTTTATTGCATGGAGTACCTGTCATGTTTATTATATGTGAAGCTATGCAGTGGTTTGATGAAATAGGATGTTTCCAGTGCTGTCTAGTACCAGACAATGGATGTTATGGATATTGCTGTGTAATAATGGTCACAAGGCCGGGCAGATTAAATGTGCTTTCAGGGTCCATTGGCATGATTGTTGTGTTTATAGCTCAGATATTGCCAGTGTTCCAAGGTCCTTGCTGCATTTCCTATGCAGGGTTACCAGGCCTGTGATTTTGCTAACACAAGCCTTTTGGGATAATATGGTCCTGAAATGGTAAAATGTTTGATATGAAGAAAAACTAGGACTTTGATAAAAGGAAGTTTTTTCCCTGGAACTTGAAGTGCTGTAGCCTCTGCGTGGTTGTGGTGGTGACGATGGAAATGTTAGCAGTTTGTTTCATGTCTGTCTCCCTTGAAAACTGGCAAACAGACAACATGCAATGCTCAAGATGCAGGCATTTTATGAAAATATCATTGCTCAAATCAGGTGATTTCGAGTACTGTGATTAAAAATGGTTATCCTTGACTCATCAATGGTGGCATCACAGTCCTAAGAGTTTGCAAATAATATTGCAAGTACTCATATTGTCTCACTATGCATGCAGTTAAGCTTGTCATTTTACAAGCTTACTAATAAAGTGGGGTTTTTTTTGTTTGTTTTATAGAGGTAAGCCCCCTGCTCCCTGTTATGAGGGAATTTGCCACCCCATACCTCCTTACTTCAATAGTTTTACTCTGGAGTCATTGCATCGCGAAGACACTGTGATCACTGACATGCAGCATGATAGCTGTCGCTCTGTCTCTGCTAAAAGCAGTCACGACAGGCAACACAACACCGATCTTCCTCTTTCTTCAAAATGCACTGACCTTGGACTACCCACAACTTTTTAACGTGAGTATTTACACTCTCACTATCCTGCGAATGAAGAATGAAACCTGGCAAAATGCAAAGTCAAGTTACTCTGTTTGTACAGCTGTGACTTCATGAGCTCTAGTGATCAGAGCAAATGACTGGAAGTGTTTCCATTTTCTTTTGCTAATGGTTGCATCTGAGATGATGATGATGTTGATGATATAATTTAGCAGAGGATGTGGATGTGGGTAGCTAGACCCTTGTAAAAACAGTGTTTAGAAAAAATAATACCTTCTTAATTTACTGACTGCTATTTTGTGATTTTGGCATGAATCCATTACTTTACAGTGTTGTCCCAGATCCTGTATACAGATGGATGGCTTCCATTTGGACTTTGATATGCATGTGTTTGCCCTGTCTGCACCCGTAGAACATCTGCCACTTGACAGGTAGTAGCAGGCAGGTTTCTATTTTACCTACACTACCGACAAGATATCTGCTGTGAATTAATTGAAATATGCATCTGGAAGGCTCCAACTGCCTCAGTGCACTTGTAAGTTAGTTTGCTAGAAATGTTAAACAAATGCCGAGGCAGGAGGTGTGTATGACCACTTGAATGATTGATCGTTGTATTTAAAGAGTGGTTTCACAAAGGTATCTTTACAATGAAGCCATTAATGAGGTTACAACAACAAAAGATTGTTTGACAGAATCCTTTCATGTGGAAGCTGTAATCTACAGCAGTAATGATATTGTTTCTGTGAGTTTCCTTCTCTGCTTTTACTATATGGCGCCACCACTGGCCAGACATGTAATTATTATGACCACAGACTAGCTGTTTATTGATGACTCAAAGAGAATTTGTTTTCTCAGCTGGTAAAGCAGAGCAGGACCATTCAGAGTCTGGGATAAAAAAGACCCACTGTCATTGAAACATTTAGTTAAAAATTGCACACACTGACCTATATTACTGAAACTTTTTCCTTAAGACTTGCACAGTGAATTCACTTACTTTCCCCATTTCACAGTTTAATGAAGCTTATACCCACCCCTTCATATACAAATGTTGACATTTAGCAAGAAAAAAGTTAGCATAAAAAAGTAAAATTCTGGCGTAGTATTGTTGTATAGAATGTGTACAGTTTTATTTTTTTTAGTTCTGTTTTATGTTATTTTTCTGCTTATAGTCTTTTTCTGGTGTGTTTTCTGTAATTAAAAATGTTCAGTAAAGTTATTAAAAAATAGAAAGTTAGGAAAAACATACATACTTGGCACAGCTTTATACCAGCTGTGCTGATATAGGGTTTCTGCATGAAAATGGCTTACAGCACCTCTTACCCATGAACTCAGGCTGTACAAGTTAGGCGTCACCATTCCAGATGCTTCCAAATTATGCATTCTTTCTTGACATGGTCACTAACTTGTTCTTGGGGTTCTTTAAATGCACTGGATTTGAATATACTTGCAAAATGAAGTGTGTTCTGCTGTCACTATAGATAGATTTAGGCACCAGTGAACCACGTGGTCACTGGAGAACAGCAGGTGGCTTGAAAATTGTTTTTTACTAATAATTTACAAAACACTAAAGACCGTGTAACAATCTCTACAGTAATAATTTTAAGACATTCATTGTAAAAACAGCTTGCATGAATCAAGTAGATAGGACTGCACTCTTTTAATAAAATAGCAAACAATAATGCTGTCATTTTGACAGTGCAGTGGTGCAGCAGAAGCGTTGTCGCCTCACAGCAAGAGGTTGTCCGGTTCGATTCTTGGCTGGTGTGCCTTCTGTGTGGAGTCTGCATGTCTTCCCTGCATTTGTGTGGGTTTCCTCCAGGTGCTCCAGTTTCCTCCCATATTTCAAAGACATACGTCTGGAGCGTTTCTCCCCAAGCCTCCGCTGAAAATTGGCTTTGTTCCAAGTCGGACTTTCCCGGTAAACAAATGTTAAATAAGTAAATGAATTCAAGCCTATGCAACTAGTTCATCCATGCCATTGCTTTTTATATTTTCTTGCATACTATCAACATTTGCACTAGGGTTCATTAGGCCATATGTTTAATGATGATTAAAAAGGTTATAAGTAATCCTGCTGTACCCCTTCATATCATAATGACTCTCATTTCCTGAGAAATAAAATTGTACATATACAGGTAAAGGTCAGTTAAGGGGTGGCAGTGACATTTAATATGCTTCGCGGTATCATTTCACTAAATATTTGTGAGTCCTTACCCTTGCTGAGTTTGTACATTTGTTGTAAGTTCCCAAGCCCATTAAGCTGTCAACAGCACATATTACTGAGAGGATCATTTTCAATGTGGTCCCCTTCTGTCTTTGTTAAAGCCGATGGTGGGAGAAGGGTTGACTCCTGAAATAGTGCTGTGGGCCCCGGAGTGCTGTTATCCTACTATATGGCTCTTAACTTTGTTAACCTTACTAGATCACCTGATATATTAAATGCTGTTAATTTCCCTGATTCCAGGTGACTTCCAACTCCTTTGTTCCTATTCTTAAGTCTGCGAACTGTTCTGGTTTCCATGGCCTCCTTAATTCTTCTGTGTCCTTGTGATTTTATTCCTCGAAGGAAATTTGGCCGCGGTAGCAGAAGCACCAGTAAAGTGTTAGCTTTTTGCAGTTTATAATGCTGTGGCTCTCTCTGTTTTTTTTCAGTTTCAGTGAAGTTTGTGGCGGTATTATGGTTCCTTGTGATTATGTAAATCTGCAGAGACCCATGTCTGATAACACTGCAAAGAACTGATAGCAGGAAAAATAACAAGGGATGTTAGTAGTAATTGAATTAGACCACTGGGGACAGAGTGAGAAGGCAAGGGAAGCAACAAACAGAATTGTAGGGTGTAATCTCAGAGAGCTGGGTTCCAGAAGCAAACAGGTAATGCTTCCTCTCTTAAAGGCATTGGTCAAAACACACCTTAAGTACTATATGTAGTTCTGGATACCTTATAGGTAAAAGGACACTAGGCTGCTGGACGTTATTCAGAGTAAAGGTACCAGAAATATCTGCAGAACGGATGGGAAGGAACATCACTAGTGACTAATTTTAATCCTAAGCCCATTAATATACTATTGAGATATCAATGCAGTTTTATACAGGGAATGTACTACGTCAGTGAATGAGTACTGAGTCAAGTTGAGAAAATTAGTCCAAGACTGTAATTATGTAAAGATATTACCAGATACTGAGAGACAGCACTAGATATAGAATAAATTATGAACATGTTGAATAAAGGCTATAATGAGAACGTGACATGTCATTTCATAATGTCTTAAAATTGCTTTAGCAATGGAAGTAGCAAATTAAACACATGACAACTGCAAGTTATACATTTGAAAGTAAAATATAAGAGTACAAATGGAAAAAAAATAGTTGAGAGTGTGGCCCATAGAGTATTGTTTGTAGGAAAGCTAACATCTCAACGTGCAGACTTTGAACATCAGTCCAATAAGATTTCTGTCCTCTTTCTTTAAATTATTGATGCCACTAATATGTTGGTCACATAGTATGTTTTTTGTGTGCTAAACAGCTTTAAAATTTCACATGTGACAAGGGGAATTTAGAAAATTGTGTGAAGAGGTAAATCCAGACTGAAAATAGGTACATACCTCAAAAATAGGTACATCATATCAACGGGTAAATCGAGTCTGAAAAAAACATATGTTCTGGCAAAGTGGGTACAGTTGAGAGGTCTGGTAAAGGTAAACGGTACACAGATTCTCAGTGTAAACTTAACCAAGAGACAGAGTTGAGCATAAACACCAGTCTAAAATAAGAAAAAAAAAATGTTTAAAAGGTCTGTGTTAAACGAGCTAAAAAGACATTTAACACTGAATATTCACAGAGTATTATTTTTTTAAGGAGAACATTAAAAGTGCCCAAAGCAAATGCTTACTTCAAACTTAAGTCTGCAAAAATGAGTCCATTACTGTATAAATTAACCTAAAATGGTCAGGTCTATTAATGCTGAAGTATATACTGGAAATTGTGTGACTTATGAATGAGCAGAAATTCATATAATTAAGTAACAGTTTTATAGCCAACTTGTTTTGCCTTGAAAACTTACATACTGGAAAATACAAGTACTCTGCGTTGCTAATGTGGAGGTTGCTCATAAAGAACAAAATTAGACATTAATAAAATCCATTCAAATTTGGGAAAAATAAGGTACATATATTCTAAAAATAAAGTTCTAGGGAAGGTGCACATGAAACATGAGACCATATTAAAGAAGGCCCAGGTATATTAGCAGGAATTACAAGTGCTATGTATGTTGCAGGAGATGACATATCTGTTTTTTTCAATGTCTTCTTTATACTACTCGCTGGATTACTGGCTCACAGACAGGACCCAAGAAGTAAGGATCAGCGAGACCACCTCTTCCAAAAGACCAAGAAAAAAGACCTTAGGTGTCGTCCACAGCTTCAGGCTTCAGACTGTTAAAACAGAATTTATTAATCGCTTAAAAAGTGAAACTGACAGGATGTAAACTTCACTAGAATATGATGAATTGAAAATAGTTAAGTATCCAAGCAGTTGTCATCCACAGCTTCAAACTTCAGGCTGTTAAAACTCAATTTATTGAAAGCTTAAAAAGAGAAGCTGACAAAATGCAAACTTCACTGAAGTACTGAAATAATTAGCCTAGTAATTAACATCCACAACTTCAGGCTTCAGGTTGTTAAAGCACAGTTAATAGATGCTTTGTAAGCAAAGCTGACAAAAACATATACTTCACTGGAGCGTAAAAAGCTGAAAAGATGAAATTGTCCACACGATAAGCGCTTTCGGCAGATGCCTTCTTCAGATCGTATAAAAGTGTGGTTAGCTCTTCCTGTTTATAAAGGAAACACAATCAAGAGCTGGTAGCTGATTGTCTTTGATGTTGTTAAAGGCACAGGACAAAAATAAATGTTCAAAGTGGAGATTTGTATCCTATAATGTAATTCAATGTTTAAAGATGTTAGAATCATGTATTAATGTTTGGTAGGTTTCTTCTAGATTTTAAAACAGGTCTGAGAGGTACTATTGTATTGAGACCTGGGGGTCGATTGGCTCTAAAATTATTGATCCAAGAGATCACTCTTAATTCTGTCCTGTTATGGACATCTCCTTCCCTGATGTTTTGGGTGACCACTTCCACAGCTTTAAACAAGAAATTATGCGTAGGATGGACCAATACATGTGCTGCTAAGGCATTATGTGGAACTTTCTGATCAATGTCTCTGACATGTCGTAGAATACGATCCTTTAGTCATTGGTCAGTTTTACCAAGATAAAAAGCTTGGTCTCTGTCCAACGATGTTCCTTATTTTATCATCCGCTGTCAGAATCGGCCAGAATTTTCTGATCACTTCACAGACCTGTCGATTGTCTGAACTGTAAGTAAGCGTACATCTAAGTTGTTGAGGTGTTGTGTCATTAGACTGTCTTCGTGAAGCTTGTTCAGACCTCTCTGAGTAATAAAGTTGACCTCTTTGCTTTCTATAGGCTTGCACCTGTGAAATTGGTGGAAAATTATTTTCCTGGTAGGCCCTATCTTTCAAATATCTACGTAGATTGGATTGCTCTTCCAAGAATTTAAGGGGCTGAGTTTTATTCCAGCTGTTTCTTCTGATGTGAATGAATTCATGATGGATGTTAGGTTGTTCTGCAGGAACATGTCCCTGAAATGTATTTTTGGAGAAGGTTCTACGATGATAAAATAAGGAACATCATTGGAGAGAGACCTAGGTTTCTCTATAAGAATAAAAAGAATATCAAGAGATTACTATGCCATAAAGATGGCTTTAAACGTGGTGATCCACTATCAGACCGCAAGGGTACTTTTAAATGCTGCAGATGCAAAGCTTGTCCTTACTTAGATACTAGTAATACTTTCCTCCACCCAGTATTTGGACATAACTTTCATTTCGATGTTTATGCTGATTGTACTACTAGCCACATTATCTATTTGGCCACCTGTCGTAAGTGCCAAGCTTTTTATCTTGGTAAAACTGACCAATGACTAAAGGATCGTATTCTACGACATGTCAGAGACATTGATCAGAAAGTTCCACATAATGCCTTAGCAGCACAGGTATTGGTCCATCCTAAGCATAATTTCTTGTTTAAAGCTGTGGAAGTGGTCACCCAAAACATCAGGGAAGGAGATGTCCATAACAGGACAGAATTAAGAGAGATCTCTTGGATCAATAATTTTAGAGCCAATCGACCCCCAGGTCTCAATACAATAGTAACTCTCAGACCTGTTTTAAAATCTAGAAGAAACCTACCAAACATTAATACATGATTCTAGCATCTTTAAACATTGAATTACATTATAGGAGACAAATATCCACTTTGAACATTTATTTTTGTCCTGTGCCTTTAAGAACATCAAAGACAATCAGCTACCAGCTCTTGATTGTGTTTCCTTTATAAACAGGAAGAGCTAACCACACTTTTATACGATCTGAAGAAGGCATCTGCCGAAAGCGCTTATCGTGTGGACAATTTCATCTTTTCAGCTTTTTACGCTCCAGTGAAGTATATGTTTTTGTCAGCTTTGCTTACAAAGCATCTATTAACTGTGCTTTAACAACTTGAAGCCTGAAGTTGTGGATGTTAATTACTAGGCTAATTATTTCAGTACTTCAGTGAAGTTTGCATTTTGTCAGCTTCTCTTTTTAAGCTTTCAATAAATTGAGTTTTAACAGCCTGAAGTTTGAAGCTGTGGATGACAACTGCTTGGATACTTAACTATTTTCAGTTCATCATATTCTAGTGAAGTTTACATCCTGTCAGCTTCACTTTTTAAGCGATTAATAAATTGTGTTTTAACAGTCTGAAGCCTGAAGCTGTGGACGACACCTAAGGTCTTTTTTCTTTGTTTATTTGCCTACCCTCTGTGTCTTTAGTAGTGGTGAGGGGAATTTATTTCCTCTTCCGAAAGACTGGTCACCAGTGGAGTACCCCAGAGCTCTGTGCTGGACCCAGTCCTCTTACGTCCAGGGCCTCTGGTTCACCACATTCGCAGATGACTGTAAATTGGGAACTATTATAGATCCCCCCAAGACAGAGGCTGTCAACAAGAAAAGTATTATCCTAATACCCCCCTACAAATCCTTAGTTACCTCCCTACTAACCTGCTCCCAATATAGACACTCATGATATTCAGGAATCAAATGGTTTGGAGTGAGTGACTAGACTTATAAGGGCCTCAGTGGTCATTAGCCTAGTAACAGCCTATGAACCTATTGCTCAATGTTTAATAAAGAAAAAAAGATAAATGTACAAATCATTAAAAGGGAAATAATAATTATTCTCACAAAATATGCATAATCACCTGATTGACTAATTCAGTTGCGCATATGCTATACATTAACCATTAACCAAACAGTGGCTCTTGACCAGTATCTTACACAATGATGGGGTGGAGACTAGACATTTTCTAAATTAGGTACAAGTCCTGCTTATAAACAAATGGCCTTAGATTATCAAGAAATAGTTAATAAATATCTATTAAGGAACGTTGGCATAGATTCAGCTACCTTTCCAAGTGCAATTTGCACTGCTGAATCTGAGTGAACAAAAGAAAAGAGTGCCACATATTGTTATTTCTTTGAATTATATCCTAGCTACTAGGACTGCCATGTGGGAACATTTGCAGAATTTAGATGAAGTGTTGAAATCACTGAAGGGTTCAGGGTTGCATCTTAAAAGAAAAAAAACTCTTTTGTGTGTTGTTGTCTGTTTGAAAAGGAAATGCAATACGTGGAGCATGCAGTAAATGCATGGGGTTTATGTCATACAGAGACCAAAGTTAAAGGTTGTGAAAACTCCATCTCCTACAAATGTCAATGAGATGAAAGCATATTTGGATTTGATGAAATATTATAACAGATTTGTGCCAAGTCTTGCAATCTCATTAAGCACTTCGTGCCATTTGTTATGCAGAGAATGTGGTTTAATATTTCAAAAATCTAAAATTTTACTACAGTCTTCTTTAGAAGTATTCATTTTTAGCTGATCACTGATTTTTCCTATGGTACCTCATCTTATGGCAGAAAAGCTGTGCTTTCTAACAGAATGGTTAACAATACTAAAAAGAGCTCTTGCTGTGTGTTTTAAGCATTAATCTGTGCTAATTAAAAGTACTCACAACAAGGTAAATAAGTCTGCAATAATTTTTGAATCAATCTTTTTCTAATTTCTATATGGTTGAGATTTTAACAAAGGAAATACTATCTTTTGGTTTAAGCATTGTCATGAGTATTCTATGATTTTTTGTGGTTTTAAACATTTTTCATTTGTATGGTTGTGATTTATATTGTTAATACAGATAAGAACCACTGATCACCTTATCCAGGAAATGAAGCCTGCTCTCAAAATGGGTTTGCCAGGTGTGCGTCATTGTTAGTACTAACGAGACCAAATCTATGCAAACTGTTTGTAGACCATAAAAGTATAATACTATATCGAATGCACTAATTGGATTACCTATTTTAGAAAGAATTGCAAACTGAGACATAAAGAGACACAAAATAAATGTATTCAACAGCTCAACTGAAAGAAAAACAACACATCGGTTTCAGTCGGCATTAGCAGCCTCATCGATCTAATAAAGAAGAGGCATGTTCAACAAATAAGAATAAAAATAAATAAAATATATTATACCATGAATGTAAGCACTCTGTATCACTACTGTCCCAAACTGTATAGACACAAGTCTTTTCAACACCGTTTCCTCCTTCTGAATTTTCTGTGTCATCCTCTTTTATAGCCTCACTTTCTTTTCATTGCATACCACAGTCACTCTGCAGGCTGCTGCAGTCTCACCACAAATAGAAAGAGTATCAAAGCAATCATACTTATTTACAGTTTATATAAATGTTTTACATTATGTACACTATGTGTAGTATTTACAATAAGCAAGCTATACATCACGTCTTCCTTCTGCATTCTCTTCATCATATTTATTTATTTATTTATTTCAGTTTGATTACTGGGGAGGTCCTCTGGGCTTGGGGGCCCATTTTCAGTGGAGGCCCGGGGAGAAATCTCCACAGGAAACAACAATTTTAATTACATGAAAAATTCAAACACAGTTTACATTACAAATAACAGGTTGCTGTAAATAGCCTACAATACAAATACCAGGCTGCTACAAATAGCAAAAATATTAACAATTTCTGTTATGTTCAGAAGGAAAAACAGACATATAGTATAAAAAACAAGAATTTACTGTTTATATACATCACCTTGTTTTTCATTTTGACCCGAACTCCAACTTCCATTACCAAAACCTTATTTTTTTAATACCATGGCCAGATCCCATTTTTCATTAAACATAATTTTTTTTTCACTTTCTAGTTCCAAATGAATCATAAAATACAAAACAATCCTTTATCAACTCTTTCACCCTCTTTTTTTACTTTTGTTCTTGTCAAACCCAAATTCAATCATATCCATATTTTAAATGACTTGCTTCCGTAAATTCCTCCATTTAATTCATATCTAAAATTGTTTTTCATAATATTTTAACTCTTCTACATCTTAGAAAAACATGCTCATTAGTATCAAAATCATTGCAATATAAACAAATTCTATATTTTCTACTTTTGTAGGGCATATTTGCTTTTGCAGGCAATTTCTGTATCGTCAACCTCCATAAAAAATCTTGGCACTCTATTGTGCCCTTACATCTTTCCATTCTTGCATTTATAGTGCTCTTTTATCTTTATTTAAATTTTCCATAGATTATATCCTATAATACTTTTCTATAATTGTGTTATACCATTTTTCTCTCATTTTCAGTCTCTTTTACATTTAATCTCCAAAAAAAAAAATAGTCTTAGATTGATAATTCTTCATTTCTTTATTACAACACTCTCCTTTTTTTTTGAACTAAAAAAATTACCATTCCATTTTATACTTCAAACTTAATATTTGTGTTAATAAAGAAACCTCATTTTATTACTCTATATAAATGTAATGATGCAGCATAAACTATTGAGTTTATTAAATCCAAACCTCCACTTTCTTTACTCACACATAAAACCTCTCTTTTAACCATGCTCAACCTAGACCCCTGAATAAAGGAAACATATAGTATCCATTTCCTTCTCCAATGTGAAGGGAACACTGTAAACACCTGCTAAATAAGTAATTCTGGATAACAATATAGCATTAATTAGGTATACTTTTTTTCTAAACGAAAGCCTAAAAGACTTCCAGTACACGCATGCATTTCATTTCCTCCATTTTTTCTTTCCATATTGTTTCTATAGTTTCTAGCTTTCCAAAATGAATTTCAACAACCTTAATTTTTGTCATATTAAACTTAATTCCACCAATCATCCCTCATCTCCTAAACATTGTCTGTTATCTTTGTTTATTGAAAATCCTATTACCTGAATAATCTCCAGCATCTGCTTTATCGCTATGCTCATACCTTGCCCATCTTTTGTAGTAGTAGCAATAATAATAATAATAATAGTAATAATAATGGTAGTAATAATAATAATATCATTTGCATAATGTAATTAAATAGGCATTTTTATCCCTTCATTGGAAATAAAACTTATTACTTCATTTTTTTATTCATGTATGTAGGCATTACTAATACAAATAATGTACCCCTCAGTGGACAGCCTTGACTAATAGCTCTCTCTAACTGTATATCTTCACTTAACCGCGCATTTACCATTGCCTTCACTAAATTATACTATATGCTGTAATGCAATGATTTTTAATCTTTTCACTTATTTTATAAACTTCAATATATTCCATAAAATAGAATGATAAATAGAACCAAAGATTTTACTTAAACTACCCACCATTAGTTTCACCTGGACATTTCTGTTTACTATTTCCTGTACTAGTTCCCTAATTCTTAACAACAAATCTTGAGTCCTATTACCTTTTACACCAAATACACATTCATTAACAACTTTACCCACTTTTTCTTCCATCTTTTTTTGTAAAAGTTTCATAAAAAGTTTATAATTTGTGTTATTTAATACTACTGCTTTCCAATTCTGTAATTCTCTCTTACTAACTTTTTTCCATATAAATCTAATAACACCCCCACATAACTCTTTTTACATAAACCTTTGTTTAACCATTCATTTAATACCTTTATAAACCATTTTTTTGCTCTACAGTCATATATTTTTTTAATTCTGTATTCTGTTCAGTCTCGTCCTGCTGACAAATCTAAAAATCACTATTTTCAATACCTTATCTAATTTTTCCAAATCTTTATTGTCATCAGAAAATGTACATATCTTCCATTCCTTCCACATCTTTATCCTGTGCTCTTTAAATAACGTCTTTATATATTATTTTACTGCATTTATAATACATTATAAATCCTTTATTTCTCTCATGACACTGTTATTCTCTTTAATTATTTTACTTAAATATGATGCAATTTCTTCTTTTTTCCTTGCAGAAAATATCTTTATATATCAAAGTGTTCTGTTTTTTCTTATACAATTCATATAATTCCTGTTCCTTAATAAATAAAATTTCTTATTTTTTTTCTAAACAATCAATAGTCTTGTCACTTTACTTCTTATGCTTCATTTTTTTCCATATAGATTGTTTTCTTTTTCCCATGTCACCTAACTCTTTTTCTATTTCATATTAAAACATAAGCACAACTCAGACCAATCTTTGTAAAAAAAAAAAAAAAAAAAAAAAAACTCTCATGATCCTGCCATAGCGTCATAACTTCATCTTCCACTATAGCATACCATTTCACCTTGTTCACCCTTTTTAGACCTTTCCCTATTTTTATATACTCAGAATATCCTTTTATCAAAATCCAAATTGCCCTATGGTCTAAAATCCTGTCATTAAGACCCCTTGTTTTACTATTGATAAATTTTCTGAAAATAGAGAATAATCTATTTCTATTCTTTTATCTCCTCTTCTATTTGTCCATGTCTTTAAATTCCAAATTCTTAACTGTCTATATCTTATACTATCCCATACTGCCTTAACATCGTATGCCATCTTATTCTTTTGTCTTAAATTGCAATTAAAATACCCTGCTGCAATAATTTCCATATTAACTACCACATACTGGATAATATTTCTAAACATTTCTTCTCTCTCCTTGTTACATCTGCGTATATTGTAATAAATTTAAAAATATGATCTATCCATCTTATGTCAATAATTTTAATTCTGTCTGTTATAAAAAGCATAACATCTAACACGGTAATTGTATTCTTATGTAATATAAGTATCCCAGAACAGGTCTCCCCACCAAAATTCTAGATGACATTTTTTCCTCACCGCACTCCTGTTTGATATCTTTCTAAATGAGACAAAAAACTAATATTTTCCAAGATAATGATATGACTATCTTGCTTTTTACACCACTCCAAAATCCCTATTTTTATCTCTAACTTCTAAAAACTATTCACATTAAATGCTACGACTTTGCAAGAAATTCTACCTTAAAGTAAAATTTAGTCAATGTTTCCTTTTCTTTTTTTCTTTTGTAAAGCCACCTGTAATTTTCCTTTTCATCTCTTGCACACTTTTACAGATAGAATTTATTTTTTGTTTAACTATATTCCATTTAACATCATCACTATCACTCAACCCTGATTCCTCTTCTTCAGTTCTTTCTGTATTAAGGTCATCCTGCATACTAACTTTTTGTACACCTTATTCTGTAGCCATAGTTTATGTTTCCACTATTTCTAGCTCTTTTTGTCTCACTTACTCTTTTGATCTTGCTCAAGTTAATATTTATATAGTGTTTACCTGTGTCTCTTTGATCTTGCTCAGTTAATATTTCTACAGTGTTTACCTGTGCCTCTTTTTCTTTTCCCTCACATCCCCCCCAATTTCCCCTTTCATTGCATTTATAACATCTCAATTCACAATTCCTTGCATCATGTCCTATTTCTCAACATGTGAAGCATCTTCTTTAGCACAATTGCTAATTAAATGATCATGTTTGCCACATAAAAACATGTTATGTGGCTGACCGGAGTATCTTATCATGCTTCTATCACCTTTGATATTTATAACACTTGGTAAATGCACAATGCTTTCATTTTCAATTTTCAGTATTACATTACAATTCCAAATCACAGACCATAAACCTCTATTTTCATACACTTTTGACATATCCAACATATTCTTACATAATTTTAATAAATGTCCTTTTAAAGTCTCTTTATCTACTTTAGTCCTGTCCTCTTACGTCCAGGGCCTGTGGAATCTTGGGACATGGTGGGGGATCTGTAGAAAGCTACAATTTGGATTGCAGTTTTGCCCAAAGTTGGTTGCACTTTATTTATTTATTTTACATTTGTTAACTGGGGGTGTCTGACGGAGCTGAAAAGGCCCTTTTTCAGCAGAGGCCCGGGGAGAAAAGCTCCACAAAGAAAAATTACAGACACATTTAGTTATTTAGACATGATTGATATACACACAAATTACAAGAGACATGTTTTTACAGTGGTATGCGGCACATAAACAGTTACATTGGAGAGAACAAACAAAAAAATATTAATTTTAAAAATAAAGGTAATTAATAGATTTGTGGTGTACAGCTGAAATTTGGAACATAGGTAGAATACATACATAGTACACAGGTACATTACATACATTGTAGATTAGCCAGTGTTTGTGAGTAAGATTGAAAACTATTATCAAGTACTCTAGGTTTAGTATGTGTACCTTATCCACTTTCACTAGCCTGGAGAGCAGTCATGGCACTGCCAACTTTGCTTGAGATGTTGCCTGATGAGGTCTTTAAAGGAGGCTTTGGATAATGTGTTTTGAATGCTAGTAGGGGCAGAGTTCCATTTTTTAGCCACTGAACTACTATATAGTGCATCTCCAAAGCTATTGTAGCTGTTGGTGACTTCTAGTAGTAGTTTGCTTGATGATCTAAGAGGCCTTTTGGCTGAGTGATGTTGTACTAGGTTTTTGAGGGCAGGACACTTATTGGGGAGGTAATAGATAGAATGACAGAGGCAGAGCTGATTGTAGGTTAGGAGGTTGGGCAGTTCAAGCCAGTGGAGCTGTCTCAAAGCAGTACAATGATGAGTTCTATATGAGCAACTTGCAGCAAAGTGGGCAATTCTGTTATAGCAGGCTTCCATTTTGCTTAGTTCAGATTTGTTGAGATTAGTCAGAATGGGAGATGCATAGAGTAGGGTGGATAGAAGTTGGGAGCGAGTGATGGCTGAGCTTGTATTGTTGGTAAGAAATGGTTTGATACGGTAGAGTGACCCCAGTTTGGCATGTACTTTTTTAATAGTTAAGTTGAGATGACTATCAAATTTTAGGTGGGAGTCTATGGTTATTCCCAATAGCTTAGCCTGTGCCACTGGAGCAATTGGAGTAGCATTTGTAGAGTAGATAGTGCATTGACTGTTAGTGTTTTTGTTAGAACTGGTTATAATCATAAGCTGAGTTTTCTTTGGATTGAGGATAAGTTGGGCTTTGATAAGGTAGTTTTCAACATCAGAGAATGCTAGTTGAGTTGTTTGCAGGAGGGTGGGAATGTTTTGTGCAGCACAGATTAAGGTAGTGTCATCTGCATACTGAATTATAGATGCATGCTGTGTGGAGGTATGGAGGTCATTTGTGAAGACTGTGAATAGTAGTGGTTCTTAGATAGAACCCTGTGGGACTCTTATAGTTATGGGCAGCTGAGGAGAGAGAAAATTTTCCCATTTCACAGCTTGGTACCTGTCAATTAAGTAGCTTCGATACCAGGTAAGAGTGGAATTTGATAGATGATATTGGTTTAGTTTGTTTAGCAGGATTTGGTGTGAGACTGTGTCAAATGCTTTGGACATATCCAAAAAAAGAGTTGACACTTTTAGGCCTTCATTTTTGAGACGGTTTACTGTGTTTGTGAAGCAGAGGAGGGCTGTAGTGGTACTATGGGCAGGTCTGAAACCATGCTGAGTAGGTGACAGGATGTTGCTGTCTAGGAGATAGTTCAGCATCTGGGTATGGATGCATTTTTCTAGGATTTTAGCCAGGGGGGAGAGTAAAGCAATGGGTCTGTAGTTATTAAGTTCAGTGGAGGTCCCGCCTTTATGTATGGGTGCAACATAGGATATTTTCCAGAGTTTGGGCACATAGTTTTCAACAATTGATCTGTTTATGAGAGTGGAGACTGGGATAGCAATAGCATCTGCTGTGAGTTTCAAGAAATAGCTGGGGAGTAGGTTGGCTGCTGTTTATGAGGTTTTTAGTTTGGACAGCATGCTTTTGATTGAAGTGGTGGAAACTTGGATAACCTCAGCTGCATTATGCTGAGCAACTAGCCTGGATGTGTGGATATCCTTAATGAATATGGACACACCTTCGCCTTTGGTGTTCCGGTTCAGGTTAGGTGGCCGAAAAGTGTGGTATGAGTTATAGCCTGGTAATGCAGGGGTGTTCTCTGGAGCCTTGAACCAGGTCTCAGTCACTGCACACATATTGATGTTCTGCATTTTAAGGAGTGCCTCAAGGGAATGCATTTTGAGATTTAGACTTCTAGCATTGAGTAGCATTACCCTCAGTTTTTCCTTGCCTGTTCCTGTTATGGTGGTGAATTTGTCATTTGAACCTTGCCTAAAAAAGGCACTATAGGGGCAGCAAGCGCCTAAGTCAGTATCCGGAATCCCAGAGGTGACAGGTGCAGGCCATCTCTGGCAAAGCATCGTGCTCTGTTGACCATGTTGTCCCACGCAGGCAGATACTGGATCCTCTTAGAATGACACCAAAAGCTTAGCCAATTGTTGAAGTCAATCATTTTGTCCTTGTAGTGCAGTATCATTATGGGAAATGGCAGGATGCTACTCAGGGCTAGGGTCATACCTGCTTGAGCTACAAGATCGGAGAGCTCTTCCATGTCTCTTTTCATGTAGTCCAGGGAGGTATGTCTCAGGTCATTCACACCAACATGGACAATGACAGTGTCATATTTGTACTTGTTGTGGAGAGACCTGAGTGTGTGGGTTATGTGGCGGATCCTGGCACCTGACAGGCAGCTGACAGTAACCTTCTCCTTGTTTAGCTTGGTGAGTGGGACATCAGTGTGCCTGACTATAGAGTCACCTATGACTAGTGTGTTGGGTACATTGTTTTGCCTTATGGGCTGTGATTGAGTAGTACACTGAGTCTGTGGGCTATGTGTTATTTGGGTTGTGTTAGGGGGGGTGGAGGTTTCTTGCATTTCTGCTTTGGAGGTCTCTGTTGCTTGAGCAGATTATTATTGAGAGTGTCTGTGAATGTTTTTGTGTTTCTATGTGTGGATTTTGGTGGCGTAGGTTTAGTGGGACTATGTGATGAATGTGGTGTGGTGCAAGTGTTTACTTTCTCTTCTTGACTGTCAAGTTCAGTCTTGGTTGGAGAGAGCTTTACCTCCAGTTTGGCTAGATAAGTGCATCTCTCACAGGTTGTGGTAATGGGTGGTAGGAGGAGAGGGTTGTCTTTGTACATGAGACAATTGCTACATTGCCCCAAGATGCCCATATTCATCATTTAGACAGGAGAGAGCACAGGGAGCTGACCCTTGGACATGCCTGAATAAAAAACTACTTTCCTCTAGACAAGTGAGGAAAGTGAGTATAAAAGTTGTTTTTCTCTAAGCAAGTGAGGAAAGTAAGTACAAGAACTGTTTTCCTCTAGGTAAAGAGGAAGGCTGAGTGCTGTAGTAAACTTATTTAGTGCTAACAGCAAGTTCTGAACAAGTGCTGAGCAAGAATAAGCAAATTCAAGTGCAAAAACTAAGAATCTGTACCTGGATCTTGTGGTAGAAAGGCTACCTATTGCTTATCACTCCCACTGATAAGCTAGAATGCTTCCCTCCAACACAGAAAGGCTTGAGGGGCTCAGAAGCTTACAAACAGTCCTGGATACAGCAAATATGTATCTGGACTAGACTAGTTACAGGAAAGGTGGGAAACATGTGCAAATGCGGGCTTTTAAATCAGAAAGTTTAAAGATATGGAAAAACTGCCCAAACAGCCAGTACACTACAATTTCTGGGCCAGAAAACACTCTTGTGGTAGATAGGCCACCTATTGCTTACCACTCCCACTGATAAGCTAGAAGGGTTCCCTACAACACAGAAAGGCTTGGGGGGGCTCAGAAACTTACAAGCAGTCCTGGATGCAGCAAATCTGTATTTGGACTAGACTTGTTACAGGAAAGATGGGAGACAAGCGCAAACGCGGGCTTTTAAACCAGTCAGTTGAAAGATATGGAAAAACTGCCAAACAGCCAATAAACTACAATTTCTGGGCCAGAGACCACTCTTGTGGTAGATAGGCTACCTAGTGCTTACCACTCCCACTGATAAGCTAGAATGCTTCCCTCCTACACAGAAAGGCTTGGGGGGCTCAGAAGCTTACAAACAGTCCTGGATACAGCATATCTGCAGCTGGACTAGACTTGTTACAGGAAAGGTGAGAAACAAGTGCAAATGTGGGCTTTAAACCAGAAAGTTGAAAGAGATGGAGAAACTGCCAAACGGACAATAAACTACAATTTCTGGGCCAGAAACCACTCTTGTGGTAGATAGGCTTCCTGGTGCCTACCACTTCCACTGATAAGCTAGAAGGCTTCCCTCCAACACAGAAAGGCTTGGGAGGATCAGAAGCTTACAAACAGTCCTGGATACAGCATATCTGCAGCTGGACTAGACTTGTTACAGGAAAGGTGAGAAACAAGTGCAAATGCGGGCTTTAAACCAGAAAGTTGAAAGAGATGGAGCAACTGCCAAACGGACAATAAACTACAATTTCTGGGCCAGAAACCACTCTTGTGGTAGATAGGCTTCCTGGTGCCTACCACTTCCACTGATAAGCTAGAAGGCTTCCCTCCAACACAGAAAGGCTTGGGAGGATCAGAAGCTTACAAACAGTCCTGGATACAGCATATCTGCAGCTGGACTAGACTTGTTACAGGAAAGGTGAGAAACAAGTGCAAACGCGGGCTTTAAACCAGAAAGTTGAAAGAGATGGAGAAACTGCCAAATGGACAATAAACTACAATTTTTGGGCCAGAAACCACTCTTGTGGTAGATAGGCTTCCTGGTGCCTACCACTCCCACTGATAAGCTAGAAGGCTTCCCTCCAACACAGAAAGGCTTGAGGGGGCTCAGAAGCTTACAAACAGTCCTGGATACAGCAAATCTGTATCTGGTATAGATTTGTTACAGGAAAGGTGGGAGACAAGTGCAAACGCAAACTTTTAAACCAGAAAGTTGAAAGAGATGGAAAAACTGCCCAGACTGCCATTTCTGGGCCAGAAACCACTCGGTAGCTAGGCTACCTAGTGCTTACCATTCCCACTGATAAGCTAGAAGGCTTCCCTACAACACAGAAAGGCTTTGGAGGCACAGAAGCTTGCACACAGTCCTGGTTACACAAAATCTGTATCTGGACTAGATATCTGTCCATCTCAGGGTTTTCCTTTTTCTCAGTATGCACAGCAAAAAGTCTCTTCTTTTTTTTCACCTGTAACTTATTCTTTCTTATTCTCCACACCATCTCTGTGTACGATTTCCCCTTTATGACCACCTCTTCATTCTGTTGAATTTTCTGCATTACATCTCCCTAGGACACATCTTTACCACTCTCCATTTCACTCATACTCACTAAATGCAAGAGTAACTCATCCCACAACTCTCCTGACTGGAGGGTAGTAGCAACACCTTCCTGCACTGAAACCTCATCTCATGAAGAGAATATCTTGAAAAATCTCCTCTGAATACATCACCAACTCCACCCCAACAGGATTGCCCTTTTGAGAAAGCTTGACTACTTTCTCTACTTCTTTCTTGGCTTCATTTGCAGACTTGCCTGCCTGCAGCTTCTTGACCTTTATTTCTTCCCCAAACACTGCTATCTCCATCTCTTTTATAGAGGAATCACCTTTTCCTCCACCATAGCTTTGTCCAACTACCATATACTCCATTCCCTCCCTGCTTCTCTGAGCCACCTTTGCACCCAGATCAGGAGCAGGAAGCATCATAAGCAATAGCCCCATACATTAAATGAGTAGCATCCCCATACATTAAATGAGTAGCATCCCCATACATTAAATGAGTAGCATCCCAATACATTAAATGAGTAGCATCCCCATACATTAAATGAGTAGCATCCCCATACATTAAATGAGTAGCATCCCCATACATTAAATGAGTAGCATCCCCTTACATTAAATGAGTAGCATCCTTACATTAAATGAGTAGCATCCCCATACATTAAATGAGTAGCATCCCCATACATTAAATGAGTAGCATCCCCATACATTAAATGAGTAGCATCCCCATACATTAAATGAGTAGCATCCCCATACATTAAATGAGTAGCATCCCCATACATTAAATGAGTAGCATCCCCTTACATTAAATGAGTAGCATCCCCATACATTAAATGAGTAGCATCCCCATACATTAAATGAGTAGCATCCCCATACATTAAATGAGTAGCATCCCCATACATTAAATGAGTAGCATCCCCATACATTAAATGAGTAGCATCCCCTTACATTAAATGAGTAGCATCCCCATACATTAAATGAGTAGCATCCCCATACATTAAACGAGTAGCATCCCCATACATTAAACGAGTAGCATCCCCATACATTAAACGAGTAGCATCCCCATACATTAAACGAGTAGCATCCCCTTACATTAAATGAGTAGCATCCCCATACATTAAATGAGTAGCATCCCCAAACATTAAATGAGTAGCATCCCCATACATTAAATGAGTAGCATCCCCATACATTAAATGAGTAGCATCCCCTTACATTAAATGAGTAGCATCCCCATACATTAAATGAGTAGCATCCCCATACATTAAATGAGTAGCATCCCCTTACATTAAATGAGTAGCATCCCCATACATTAAATGAGTAGCATCCCCATACATTAAATGAGTAGCATCCCCATACATTAAATGAGTAGCATCCCCATACATTAAATGAGTAGCATCCCCATACATTAAATGAGTAGCATCCCCATACATTAAATGAGTAGCATCCTTACATTAAATGAGTAGCATCCCCATACATTAAATGAGTAGCATCCCCATACATTAAATGAGTAGCATCCCCTTACATTAAATGAGTAGCATCCCCATACATTAAATGAGTAGCATCCCCATACATTAAATGAGTAGCATCCCCATACATTAAATGAGTAGCATCCCCATACATTAAATGAGTAGCACCTCCTTACATTAAATGAGTAGCATCCCCATACATTAAATGAGTAGCATCCCCATACATTAAATGAGTAGCATCCCCATACATTAAATGAGTAGCATCCCCATACATTAAATGAGTAGCATCCCCATACATTAAATGAGTAGCATCCCCATACATTAAATGAGTAGCATCCCCATACATTAAATGAGTAGCATCCCCATACATTAAATGAGTAGCATCCCCATACATTAAATGAGTAGCATCCCCATACATTAAATGAGTAGCATCCCCATACATTAAATGAGTAGCATCCCCATACATTAAATGAGTAGCATCCCCTTACATTAAATGAGTAGCATCCCCATACATTAAATGAGTAGCATCCCCATACATTAAATGAGTAGCATCCCCATACATTAAATGAGTAGCATCCCCATACATTAAATGAGTAGCATCCCCATACATTAAATGAGTAGCATCCTTACATTAAATGAGTAGCATCCCCATACATTAAATGAGTAGCATCCCCATACATTAAATGAGTAGCATCCCCATACATTAAATGAGTAGCATCCCCATACATTAAATGAGTAGCATCCCCATACATTAAATGAGTAGCATCCCCATACATTAAATGAGTAGCATCCCATACATTAAATGAGTAGCATCCCCATACATTAAATGAGTAGCATCCCATACATTAAATGAGTAGCATCCCTTACATTAAATGAGTAGCATCCCCATACATTAAATGAGTAGCATCCCCATACATTAAATGAGTAGCATCCCCATACATTAAATGAGTAGCATCCCCATACATTAAATGAGTAGCATCCCCATACATTAAATGAGTAGCATCCCCATACATTAAATGAGTAGCATCCCCATACATTAAATGAGTAGCATCCCCATACATTAAATGAGTAGCATCCCCATACATTAAATGAGTAGCATCCCCATACATTAAATGAGTAGCATCCCCATACATTAAATGAGTAGCATCCCCATACATTAAATGAGTAGCATCCCCATACATTAAATGAGTAGCATCCCCATACATTAAATGAGTAGCATCCCCATACATTAAATGAGTAGCATCCCCATACATTAAATGAGTAGCATCCCCATACATTAAATGAGTAGCATCCCCATACATTAAATGAGTAGCATCCCCATACATTAAATGAGTAGCATCCCCATACATTAAATGAGTAGCATCCCCATACATTAAATGAGTAGCACGCGCTTAGATTAAATGAGTAGCATCCCCTTACATTAAATGAGTAGCATCCCCATACATTAAATGAGTAGCATCCCCATACATTAAATGAGTAGCATCCCCATACATTAAATGAGTAGCATCCACATACATTAAATGAGTAGCATCCCCATACATTAAATGAGTAGCATCCCTTACATTAAATGAGTAGCATCCCCATACATTAAATGAGTAGCATCCCCATACATTAAATGAGTAGCATCCCCTTACATTAAATGAGTAGCATCCCCATACATTAAATGAGTAGCATCCCATACATTAAATGAGTAGCATCCCCATACATTAAATGAGTAGCATCCCATACATTAAATGAGTAGCATCCCTTACATTAAATGAGTAGCATCCCCATACATTAAATGAGTAGCATCCCCATACATTAAATGAGTAGCATCCCCTTACATTAAATGAGTAGCATCCCCATACATTAAATGAGTAGCATCCCCATACATTAAATGAGTAGCATCCCCATACATTAAATGAGTAGCATCCCCTTACATTAAATGAGTAGCATCCCCATACATTAAATGAGTAGCATCCCCATACATTAAATGAGTAGCATCCCCTTACATTAAATGAGTAGCATCCCCATACATTAAATGAGTAGGGGAAGTTCCCTGATGCCCCAATCAAACGTCCTCCAGTCAGTAAGAATAACACCTTTAGTTGCCCCTGAAATGAGACAGCTGGCCTAGTGGGACTAATAGGTACAACAAATCATAAAATAATCACATAAACAGAAAATAGATTAGAAAGAGGCATACCAAGATTTTAGCAAAGCAATTCACATGGCACTGAATAAATACTAAGATTTGGATTGAGCTCTAAGATGCTTGCATGGTAGCAGCTCATGACATACTTACCCTAAATAGCAAGTGTCCTAAGTCCTACTTGCCTGTTCCTAATTAATTACCTAGCCCTCCCACCACCTGCACCTGCTGAACTGCAGAGCCCTATCAGAACCCTATTGAAAACCCTGAACCTCCCACCCTGTCTCTAACTCTAACCATAGCACTTCTCTCCCTTAATTCTAAAGATCACAGTCACTCCCTAAATATTAAAATTCACTTCTTCCTCCTTAAACTGAAAATCTCCAATTGTTCCTTAACCCAAAAATTCTACTCCCACTCCCTAATGCTAAATTACCCCTCCACTCCCTAAACCTAAAGTCCGCAACTCCTCCCTAGCCCTAAAGCCTCCCACTCCCTATGCCTAAATCTCCGCATTCCTAAATCTCAGTTACCTTCCTGATCACTTCCTGAAACCCTCATCTATACTCCCACCCTCTACCCACTCCAAATGATCTTACCTTGCTTGAACTTGGTTACAGTGTTTGGGTGTAGTACAGCAGGTCCACTCTGTCCAGACAGTTGTTACACCTCACTTAAACATGTAATCGAGTTTGTGTGAGTGGCCGGATGTGTGAGCTGCAAGACATGTGAGAGATGTGCTCTTCAAGTGCCTTGGACTTGGTTTCTTGCAGTACACCCATCCTAAGGTCAGAGGCATGATAACACAATGACAATAACAGAACATAAAAGGCTATAGTAGATGGAGTTCAGTCATGTGTACCACTTCTGTCACTGATTATTCGTACTAATCTTGTAGAATGCTTAAAAGGAGGCGTTCATGTTTGTTATTACAAAGCAAAGTTGTAAAATAGAACTGACACACAAAAAGATTGCAGAGCTGGATTAAAACATGGTTCTTTAGATTTAATGCAAACTATTGCATCTGAAAAGTAAACAAAAAATTCAGGAAAAGAGGTACCTAGCTTGGGAGGGTGCAAAACTGACAGCAACAAGAAAGAGGAAACAGATCTGGGAATGGTCTTATCAGGTGACTTAAAGGTAACGGGTAGAAAGAGAAGGCAGCAACAAAGACTAGTCGAAAACTGGGATACCCAGGAAAAGGCATCAGCAGTAGAAATGACATGTTATTGGGACACTTTTTGCATACTCACTGAGATTGCATTCAGAATACACTTGTGAAAACGTTATTAACATACCGACATGGTGAGGACAGAGGCAACATAAAGGAGAATAATGACACAGCAGCTTCCTCAACTGTTCTGCCTTTACTGGCCAGGTTTCTGTGCCATACAGTAGCACTGGTCGCACCGCTGTTTTGTACACCTTACTTTACAGTTTCTTTGGCATTCTTCTGTCATAGACTACACCTGATACTCTGTGCTAGTCGGCTGCAGACCCTCTGATTTTAGCTTTGAACTCCTCATTCAAACTTCCCTTATCTCCAACCACCCCTCCTAGATACTTGAAGTTGTTAACCTGTTCCACTATTTTCCCTTCTATCTCAATTTTCAGCTTCTTCTGAACTCCGCCATTTGCTTACTTTATAACTACCTTATTTCTACTCAGTTTCAACCCATGTGCCTTCAGTTTTGCATTTTATTCCCTTCCCTTATACTTTATTGAAGTTCCTGCTTAGAGTCTGCTTGTAACGCCACATTGTCTGCCTACAGCACAACTTTGTTGAGCTGTCCCCTCTGTCCTGTTTGCTAATGTAGTTCATCAACCAGTATGAACAACAGCGGCCTCAGAGCTGAACCTTGATGCACAGCCTTTCCCACTGGATATCCCTCTGTGAGACTGTACAGTATTCATACTTGAGTCATTGGGTCCTTGTACATAGTCTGAACTAATTGTATCTATGTTTCTAAGACTTCAAACCACTGCAGGACTGCTCAAATCATCTTTCTTGTTACCTTTTCATATTGTTTCTCCAAGTCTAGGAATGCCCTGATGGACTCTTTCCTCATCTCTGGCTTCTTCTCAATTATCTGTTTCATTGCAAATATCAGATCAGTTGTGCTGCATCCTGATCTGAATCTGAACTAATCTCTGATGTCACTTTCTACTACTCTGCGTATTTATTTATCACTCTCTCCAGAACATTGCAGTGTGGCAGCAGTTTGATACTTCTGTACTGTCCACAGTTGTAAAGGTCTCCTTTGTTCTTGAACACTGGCACTAATATGCTTATTGTCCATCATCTAGGATAGGCCTTTCTCTCCACACTGTTATGAGTACCCTCAAGAGCCATTTCTCCCCATCTCACCCAGCATATTTATTATATCTGCTGTGATATTTTCCTTAGTGCTATTCTTACTTCTTCAGTGGTAGGCGTCTCCTCTCCTCTCATCATAGTCTGTCTGGGGCAGTATAGCTTCTGTGTGATTTTCTTCATTCAAAAGCTGCTAGATGTACTCCTTCCATCTGGCTTGAACACCTGTTTCGAGGTGCTGCCATTCTTCTTCAACTCCACCTATTTCCTCTTCTTCTTGAGGTGCTAGAGCCCTGAGTAATTCCTCAAACTGTTGTGCTTTCTCTGTAGTCAACTTCCAGGTCTTCAGCCTGGTCTCTGTTGACTTTGGAACCTTTTCTGACAACAGCTTACAGCTGATTGTGGCAATCATTGGTTTATGCTTTTGACTGACTGTTTCACTGGGGGTGACTTTGCATTTGCTGATTTTAACCCAGTGCCTTTTCATTACTAGGAAGCAGTCTATCTTAGTTGTATAATGGCCACTCTTGTATGTGATCTTTCTGAACCATGTGTTGGCTACTATCAAGCCATTTGCCAGACAGAAATCTAGAATTACCTGTCCTTCTTTATTCTTGTTGCCAAATCCACATGGACCCAGATGGGTCTATATTAAATCATATCGACCACATGTATGCGAAAGCTTGCAAACTTGAAAGCTTAGAACAGCAATCCCCCCCCCAAAAAAAAAAAAACATTTATAACATAAAGTGGGAGGCTTTGCCCCCCCCCCCACTTAAATATACCAACTCCGCGATGGCACTACAGTGACGAAAACAGCAAAGTAACAGACTCGGCCAAGCGATTTCTTTCCCAGGGAAAAAATTCACTTATATGCCGCTTCATCATTTTGCCTTTTCATCTTTTCAAGTTTGACCAAGACGCATTCGAAAGAATGCGTCTTCGGTCATCTAATAGGAACCCACCCAGACAGTCCTTATATCCTTTTCTGCCTGTCATTATTAATACCAGTTCATATTGTGCTACTTTTAACTTGTAGGCCTTGCAGCTGCTGTCTGAATGAACTCTTCTCCCCATTGTCACATCCCTGTTGTGGGACACAGTCTGAGATTATGGTTTATCATTAGTCTGGAGTCTGATTGCCTCAAGTTTGTCACTAATTCTGATAATGAAAGTGTGATGAGAGACTTAGGGATACAGGTGGACAGTGGTCTCACCTTCAATAACACATCGCCACAACAGTCAGGAAATCCTTCTATCTGGCACACCTCATCACTAAGGGCTTTTCATCCAGAAAAAAGGAGGCCATTGTCCCACTGTACTCATCCCTCATTAGACCCATTATAGAGTACAACGCTCCATTTGGTATGTACCTCTCAAAACATCTGCAACAACTGGAAAGGCTGCAGAAATACCTCACTAAAAGAATCACAGGCCTAAAGCAGATGCCCTATGCTGACCGCCTTAAAAAACTCCAGCTATACTCTGTCGCATATTGTCTACTCAGAGATGATCTCTGCTTAACATACAAGGTCATGTCAAACCCAGAGCTGTGGACATGCTATACTTAAAGAAATCCCACTCCCTCAAAGCCACACGCTCCATGGATCTAAACTTTGTCATCACAATGAGCAAAACATGCTGGAGGGATAGGTTCCTAACCCAGAGACTCCCCAGACTCAGGAATAGACTGCCCATACATGTCAAGCAGAGCGCCTCCTTGGCCCTCTTCAAAAGGAACCTTGATGATTGGATGGGAGAAAGGAAATTCACCCCTGGGATCATGTCAGTCGTCCTGCTAGACGGGTCCAGGGAAGTAAATAGTGTGGGAAGAAATAGCCAGGAAATTGCTATGGCTAGGCTTGTATAGGCCCTAGGGCCGAAAGCCTAGTACCAACCTTTGAACACCATTCAGTGACTAGCCCTGCCATGGTACAGCTAAAATACTGAAAGCCATAAAATTGTTTACTTAAAAAAAAAAAAAAAACAACATGAGCAAGAGTAAACTTCTCTTCCCTTGAAGCTCACAGTCATTGACAATGATCTGGCATGCTATTAAATTACAAAAAGACATGCTAGGATTCATAGTCATATGGTATATAGTGAAACACTAGTTAGTGGCTTCGTGAAGAGTGCAGGATTCAAAAGACAATGTGTAATGAATTGCTAACAGCTTGGACAGCCCATATATATATATATATATATATATATATATATATATATATATATACACACACACACACACACACACACACACATGCGCGCGCGCACTTTGGTTACAGTGCACATTGTCAATAAAGTGCACTGTGTGGCCCTGAATCTGAATAGTAATATTGTTGATGTCAGGAGATGTCAAACACTGGATTGTCAATTTCTGCATTTGTGTGCAATGCTTGTGAGTAGGTAGGAGACATTTTTCTAGTTAAGGTTAGAATAAAGGATAGAAGATAGCTTAAGCTGTATGTGTGTCTGTGTGTGTGTGTGTGTGTGTGTGTGTGTGTGTGTGTGTGTGTGTGTGTGTGTGTGTGTGTGTGTGTGTGTGCATGCATATGCATACTCACATGCTTGTGTGTTCTGTAGTGTCTGTGTGGGTGTCTGGAATTTAGGGTTAGACTTATGGTTAAAGTGTATTAGTCATATTCAGAAGCATCTTTGTTTTGTAATTAATTTCATTTCCAGTTATATTTCTCATGTTAATGTTGTAAATGATTTTGCAAAGATATGAAGATTGTAGCCTGCTGTTTTTTTTTTTAATTTTACTGTTTACTCAGTTTTCTCTAAAGCCATACCCACAAAATGATGTCACCATAGGTAATGGATGATGACTTAAATGAACTACAAAGCGTTGTGGGTAAGAAAATAACCTACAACTTTAGAAGAGCAGTTTCTTACATTGTGGTGGCAGTACTACATCATCACTTGTTTTATTTCTTCAGGTCTAGGTTCAGCTATCAAAAGAAAATATCATCGAATGGTTAAATATCATATGTACAACCTCGAATAAGTAAATAACTAAATACATCTTACTTTGAAAATAAATTCATAAAATGGCTATAATTGCTCAACATTGCGAACGCAACCAACCAAGGTGGGGGGGCTTTGCCCCCACACTATATATACCAGCTCCAAGATCAGACTACAGTGGTGAATAGGGCAAATTTAAAAGGTTTCCTTCACTTACCTTGTGTATCGTTGTACTTCCTGGTTGTTGGCCAACTATGATTATTCCATGAATTTACTTTTGAAGTAAGATGTGTTCGGTAATTTATTGTTTCAATGTTGTACTTACATTATTTAGCCATTCCATGATATTTTCTTTCGATAGTGAAACATAAACCCTATTTCTTCACCTGCAAGATATAGTTGATCACTTGTCTTTCTAGGAAGTAATAAACTCCTACTGATGCAGTTAACCTGGAAATACAGTAGTTTATATATTAATTTAGATAGTGAGCTATTGTGGTTTCAGTATTTCATGTTGTTATGGAAGTGATTTTTCAGGTCCAACTTAACAAAATAAAAATGTAAAAACAACACAGTTTTGCATAAAAAATGTGTAATTTGGCATCTACAAATTGCTACAAGTGTAAGTAATACACTTCGGTTATAATTTTAATGATGTGTGTGTGTGTGTGTGTGTGTGTGTGTGTGTGTGTGTGTGTGTGTGTGTGTGTGTGTCTGTATGTGTGTGTGTCTTTGTCTTTACCTGCCTTGACTAGTGATTCTCTTAGAGAAAGCATGTGCTAATCATGTCCCTAACCCCAGCCCAAACCACAACTTTACCAAAAACCCCTTCCCTGAGACTATCACTATTCAGATAAACTAGGTATGTGTGTGATGCTCATTTTTTATGTTATCTGGTTGGAAAAAGAATGTGCTTTGTTTTCTTTTTCAGCTGTTTTTTTTCAATTTATGCACACCTCAGATGTTTGCTTGCAGTTGAATGAGCAAATACATAAATAATGACCTAGAAATGCATTCAGCTTATTCTTTTTAGAACCATACAATACAAACTGTTGCACCTCCCTGCCCTCTCATCTCAAGATTCACTGAAAGACATCAAATCAGGAACAGATCTTAAATATGGCTCTTGTGTTAGCAAGCATTTTCTGAAGGATATGAAGTTTGAAACTCACGTGCATCTTATTTAGTGACTGCAGACCACAGTTCTTCAGTAGAAAAACACAACGTTTATGAGAAACAGGCCACAAACATGAGGCACTATCTTGAAAACTATGTCCTCTGCAAACACCCCTACACACACATACACACACACAGATGTGGGCACCATTTGCAGCCATTTCTATGACTGTATACCTCAGATATCTGCTTGAGATCAAATTAATAATAAATATATAAATAATGGTTCAGAAATGTGTCTCAGCTTGCTGCTGTCAGAACCACACTATGCAACCCACTGCAACTCCCGTCTGCCCTCCCAACTTCTTATCTCAAAAATCAAAGACATAAAATTAGGACCCTATTTCACTATTTCAGTTATATACTTAGAAAGTTGCTAAAATATCAAGCTTTTATTAGCAAGCATTTTCTGAAGAGTACAAAGTCAGAAACTCACATACATGTCATTATTTAGTGACTACACTCTACAACAATTTGCCGGAAAGCAACACATGTTACTTGGAATATAGCAAAATGACTCTCTCAACATTTTACTTAAGAATTGTGGAGAAAGCCAAAAGTAACAGAAGGACAAAATCAAGGACAGTATTTAAATGTTACTCTAATTCATCAAAATGCATTTGCAGAACAATTAGTAGTATGTAACTTGAAACTCCAACATATGGCATCATTTACTGACTGTAATTCTCAGTGATTTAAAAGAAAATAAATCACAAGGCAGATGGCAAAAATATAGGCAAAACTAGCAAGAATACTTTCATAACAAATAACAATAAGTATGAAAACTCTAATATCTGGCATTTTAGACTGACTCACTGTAATTCCCCATGATTTACTATAAACATACCTCTCAAGTGTACATTAGAAATTCCTCATTTTGAGTCTGTAATCCACGTTCTTCATTTCACACTGAAAGGGTCTGTCACACATTCAGTGTTAAAGATTTAACTAATGTCCATGGTAAATAATACTGAATCATACATATTCATAAGCAGCACATTTTAACCATCCTGTGAGCTTCCTAGCTAAAGTTTTCACTAAGTTATTACTAAGTGTTCCACGTATTGCCCATTTTTCAACATTGTTGGGATAGTGTGCCTTATTTTGAAGATGGAGTGGAAGGTTAAGATCTATAAATCAGAAAATCAAAAATGTTATGAGGAACAGGGCAAAAATGAGTTGGGGTATTTTCAGACCACTAAGAAATATGAAACTTTAATCTCTGGCGTTATTTATTGATGGACTGTAATCCACAGTACATAGCTCTCAGCATCTTAACACACGAATGAGGAGCAAAACCCAAAATAATGTGGGACAAAGGCCTCAAATCAGGGACAATATTTTTCTTATACAGCAAGAAAGCTGTTAGAAAACAAGGGTTTACTATGAAGTCTGAAATTCAAAAGTTTTGTTGTTATTTTTAGTGTCTGTGTCTTCAACAATCTGTCATAAAACCACAAAATGTACAAGGAGCAAACTAAACAGACCAGAGGCAAAATCCAGGACATTCTGCAAACTCAAAGACAGTTCAGAGCTACTGATTTATGAGAAAGTCAAACAGACAGTACAAGGCAAAAGTATAAGTCAAAAAAGCAAATTACAGAGGTTTATATTCTCAGAAACTGCAATGGTATGAAACTCTAATGTCTGGCATTAATGAATAATCCTCAGTGATTTACCATGAACCAGACATTTTACTGGGAACAGTCACTCACAGCACAGTATAAAAATATGACAAGGCTAAATCTTGACAATTGAATTGCTTTTCTTCTGAACACAAACAAACAAGTGTGAAACTCGAATGACATCACTGCTAATGGACTGCTCAGAGATAGAGAAGAGAATCAGTTGGATAGATGCCAGTACAGGAAAGGCATTCTACACGTCTGCTGCTGGCTGCACAATGTAAAGGTATGGTGGATACCTGCGTTCATTGTGCCTGGCCACTGGTCAGCACAGCAGAGCTGGCACTTCAGCAGGTGCTGTGCCAGTGATGGCCATGTCCAGGTGCAAAGGTGCTGTAAGAACTCCTGAGGCCTTTATACTAGGCCACTTTGCTCACTACTAAGGGGAAGAAAATGTATAAATAAATACATAAATAAATAAAGTTAATACTAGGCTACCACTACAGCTACGCTACTACAGACAAGCACATTCCTTACATACACTTCTTACACTGAACTGTGGGGCAGGTGCAACAAGAAATTGCAAGTTGCAACTCCATCCAGTCCAGAACCCACCCACAAAAATGTTTACTTTTTTAAATGTTTTAAGGAAGCTGGGTCGGTCTGTTAGACTGAGCCATCTGGGGCAGGGCAGCAGACACTATGGTATACATCAGCACTGGCCATGTGGAAAATGTTTTATTTGTTTAAATTTGCTTCTCTGAGATCAAGATTTGAGCAGCATTAGGTATGTATATGTACCATGGCGATCTCAAAATCTGAGTATGCCTGCCCTCTGTTCTACTGTCAGCCATGTGTGTGTTTGGAGGGGCAGGTTGACTGGGCCAGTGAGGTGGAGAAGGAAATGGAAGTAGAAAAGATGATTAAGTAAATAATTTAAAAGAAATGGTGAAAAGCTGAAATAAAAAAATGGAAAATACCACTTTCTTCCCCAAATGGAAAACGCCAGATATCAGGTAAGTTCAGGTGTATGAGATGTGTTAGGACATGAATCAAGAAAGCCTGAAGATAGAATACTAACTTAAGTGGAATAGGCAGAATGGATGATGAAAACAGGAATAGGGTTGGAATCTGTACAGTGATTTTTCTTTTTGTTAAACTGTACCAAGATATGTATGACCCCCCCCCCCCAGCACTGGGCCCTAGTCAGCTACCTAGACAGCCTTGTGCTTGGTCCGGCCCTGCGTGCTCTCCCTATCTTTAGTTTGATTTATGCTTCTTAGTTTGTGTATGTCAGTCTGTCTTTCTGTTATTTTTGTACCTACAGCTTTTATACTAAGTAACATTAAACAATGGAGCTGACCTGTCTCTGGGCTTATGCATAAAGCAGATTGATTAATCATTAGAACTAGACGAAGAAGCATTTGCTAAAATAAACTAAACTTAGATTTGGTTTCATGAGTTTATGAAAATGACTATGGAGAAGGAAGAAATAAATTGGGCTGGGTTCACAACTTTCTCTTCACTGAAAGATAACAACCCAAGCATTTTCTTGTCAGAAAGTTGTCAAGCTAAATCTTCTAACTCTGTACACTGTCAACATGTGATTATCTTGTACAGCAACCCACTGAACAGTCTAGGAAGAAGAAGAATTTGGCACTTTTGTCCTGATTATCTCCCATTCATCTCACTATATGACTGTCACTGACAGCATGAATTCTTTCCATATCTGTTCAAATCTGGTTTATCTTCATGTCAGTTTGAAAATACCTCAGCTGGATCTGTTTTCAGTCATTTCCACTACAAATAATGTATTTAGATGTTTAAGCACTGAACTAAAATGTTTTCCAGGCTTCTACTCGTGGCTGATTTTTTTTTTCAAACCCTTTCTGTAATGTGGGAGTTCAGACTTTGTAATGTTCTCGGTGAGATGTATGTTGGGATGTCACAGGTGCTCACATGCTAGAAGCCTGCAAAACACCTGCAGGTGTCACTTGTTTAAAAAAGCAAATGCTCAAACTCTCACTAGCCAGATCTTCCATTTCTACATAGCCAGCCCCACATCCAACTCTATAAAACTATACAGCCCTACCAGATCCTGTGTTCTAACCCTAAAATTCACACCCAGTTCCCATCACAACGCCTTGCTCCCTTACCGTAAACTTCCAGTCTCCCCAAACCTAAATTCCCTGATCGCTTCCTAAACCTAAAACCCACTCCCACTCCCTAGCCTTAAAATTTCATTCCCACTGCCTAAGGCTAAAATTCCTCTCCCTGTTCCATAAACCTAAAATTCCTCTCCTACTCTCTAAGCCTCTTCTCCATGGCTGCTTGCCCAGACTGATATTCAAGTCTGTTCCAGAAGCATCCTACACAAGCGACAAGGCACTCAAGTCCCAGGATGTGAGACAGTGCTTTTTAAGCACTCGGGACCTGAGCATCTCTAGTGTTTCTGTCCTGGGCCTGTCTGGTCACCATCTGGAATTTGCATCCAGTCTGTCTCATAATAGATGGCAGAAGCTTGCCTGCTTACATCTAACCCAACTAAAATTCTGATACAGCTTTGTCTGCAAACATATTGTACTTGCAAGGACTGTAACAAATGTAAGCTCTGTGCACTTTTCAAACTGTCCTGCTTAACTAGTCCAAAATGACCACTGAATTTACGGTGAATAATTGCTTCTCATTTGTTGATGAGCAATTAAACAAACCCAAAATGAATAGCAAGTCCCTATACCCCCAAACTGATTGTATGCATACTTGCATGCAAGTGTGTGTGTTTGTATGTACACACACACACACACACGATTTATATATTATATATATATATATATATATATATATATATATATATATATATATATATACACACACACAGAGAGAAAGTAACTATGAGGTTGTATATGCTACGAGAAAAGAGAGAAAGGGAGAAAAAAATGATACATTTCATCTCCCCCGTCTTTTCTGAAACAAATGTTGATTGGACCAACCTAGCAACCTTAATGTTATGACATTCTGAGTGTCACTTAACTGAAGGTAGAGAAAAGAGATTTCCAAGACCTTTTATAGAGGTCTGTCAAAACTGTTATATAGAAAGGGTACCAAAGTGGCCTGGTAAATTGTGGAGTTCTGCTTAGAAAATATACATTTTCTCTCAAACACATTAATAAGGCTCTATAATTAATATTTAGACCTCACAAACAGCTGATGACAGCCCTGGAAAAATTAATAAAGAACAAAGCTGAAATTGTAACTGAAGTAATAGTGGTTCCTAGTACACCACAAATCCAGCATTTGCTCCCTCTACCAAATGTGAGTTGTCAAATTCTATCTAAAACATGGTTATTAAGATTTTTAAAAGATTAGTTCAGGACATTGGATTGTTCTGTGCATCAGAGTGCCGACACAGAGTTTTTGGTAGATCTGCCATGTTTTCAAAAGCCCAAAATAGTACTTTAACAGAACTATAAGAAACATGACCTGGCTGGACCTGGAACTGGTCATTGTTTTATCAGTGTTCTGCCCCAGTAAACAGATGTAAATAAATAAATAAATAAAGTGAGACTTTGGAGGATAGCTCATACCCATAATCAGTGCCAAGGATTGGGTTTTACTGTATCATTGAAGTAAAGCTCTGTTTTGTGTAAACAATGTTTCTCTGTTATTTTATATTGTATTAAGGAGTTTCAAATCCAAAATCATTATTTTCTGCAGCATATAGAAGAAAGTCAGAATATATTTCTTGTCATAAAATTATAAGACATTAGCCATTTTTCTTCCTTTTTTTTGGCAACACACAGCTCCCAAATTAGGGACATTAAAACAGTATGGTAGACAGATATTAGTTATGTATGTTATTGCCCTGTGCTACAACTTTAAGAAAATTAGGGAAAAAAGCTGAAGGTAGAAATATTTTGTCCCATCTTATCAACTAAAAACACTGCACTACAGATATTTTACTTCTGTTCTTCATCACTAAAATAAAACAACATATTCATATCTGCTATGAAAACAGCTAATTGCTCCTGTATACTACAGTCAGTTTCCTTCCTTTGTCATAGCTGGAGTAAGCAGATCAGCCGAACAGTCTGACTTACCAAAATACTGTGTTGTGACGGTTTGCTGAACATTCCTTGGCTAGAAGCACTAAATAAAAAAAATTCCACAAAACAAATTTTGTTTGGTGAATATTTTACCCATTCGAAACGTGTCTCTCCTTTGATAAACTGCGTAATATGCCCCGTAAATAATTATTTACTATCACATTAAAATCCCATTGTATAAGGACTGTTGCTTGGAACACAACACTAGTGATACAAAGTGAACAATTTTAGTTACCCAGATTCCATGAATAATGAGAAGATGTTAGATTTAGCAAACTGCTCGCATCACTTTTTACTCACTGACAACCATGTAATATGTTTCCCAAGATATGTTGCAATTCAATCTAAAAACATCTATTCCAAATGTAAACAATTGGTAAAGCAGACATGTGACATGCACTTTCAACATTGTGAAGAATTTGAAGTGTACATATGTCAAACTAAAAACAGATGCAAGAATTCCAACAACTAAAGCTCCATGCTATGTTTATCAGTGGCTGCTTGTAAGGTATAAATCTTTTAAAAACATTTGTGCTATAGTGGCTGCTATTGTTATTGGATATTTAAGTATTAGTCATAGACAGGGTGGGCATTATTGGGAAATAACAGACCACTCAGAAGTGTTGGGAGGCCCAATGCGATGGTTGTAGGGCTTTCACCACTTCTGGAGGATTTGTAAATTCTCTATAATCTCCATCCTAGAGGGCATTTTTTGCACTTAGAAGATGGCCACTGTGTTGAAGTTTGTTGCTGTATATTGTATTTCTAAGTATGTGTGTCTTTTTGTGTATTTTTGCTTGTTTTGATAAAAATAGTCCCTTTTATGTACTGGGATAATAATTACACCTTTTCTTTTAGTAGAAATTTATTAAGTGCATAGCAGGCGATTGCGAGTCATGTCAGACACTGGGAATGATTAAAGCTAATCGTCTGTATATTTTTTAAACAAAAAATAATAATCATGTGAAATATTAATTACAGTATTTATAGAGCTTTATAAAATAAGCCTTTTGTTTTCGAACATTCTTAATCATTTACTAACAACACAAACCCAGTAGAAACAAGTCCCTTTTCCAAGATCACCTAGAAGCATTATCTGGTTAATTGACTTAGTAGGAGTCACATAGTTGGAAAATGGTTGCAGGGGGAATTGGTCCCAAAACTAGAAAATGAAACTCATCTGCAGCTCATAACTTCATCCTTTGTATTACACTGCCAAACTGCCGTACTAAAAGGATCTTTCTTTCCTTTCTGATTATGTCTACGAAGCAAGAACAATCGCTTTAAGTATTTACTAATTTTCTTTTCTTTCTTTCTTTATTCATTTGCTTGTTTAACTTTTGTTGCATTTCCTTCTGATTTATTGGCTTAACTTTTGTTGCATTTCCTTCTGATTTATTGGCTTAACTTTTGTTGTGTTGCCTCCTTCTTGTTTTACATGTAAGAAGATTTATACTTAATAAGAAAGGGTACAAAACTTAATTAATTAAGAAATTAATAGAACGACAATAAAAATACATGAGAGGTGTAGTTGTTTAACTGAAAGAGTGGTCTGTTGTGCTTTAAGTTCCTTTTGCCCATGTTTTTATGTGGGGAAGACAATTAAAAATAGGATCAGTGAGCACCTTAGGAATATAAGGGATGCTAGTGAAGTGAATGCACATGCTAGACACATTAGTGAGTACAGCAATCACCAGTTCAAATTTGTAATACTTGAAGTCCAAAAAAGACATAATAGGGGGGGCAGCCTGGCCATATTTACTCGAAAAAGCCGAGTTGCTATGGCAATTACTAATTGATGCCACTCATTGGCCAGGTTTAAATGACAGCCTTTCCATAAGCAGTCTGCTTAAATTGAGAGCTCTTGAGAGGTGAAACATTCCCTTTAGATATGGCTATGGCACAACATTTTTTTAATGGCCTTCATACCTGTTATATGTATATGTACATGAAATTTATTCATTTGTTCCTAATGGGTTTTTAACTGTATGCATATTTTACTTACATGTTTTTATATACATACATATTTTTTTCAAAAGCATCTTAAAAGCATTTTTATATATACACATATTTACATATTTATTCTTGTGTTTATAATACATAGTTTTGGGTGTTGACATTTGCACAATCAGTTTTTATATGTATTTTTATATATTTTTATATTTTGACATTTATACTGTTTTGTGCTGAAACGTTTATGTGTAGTGTTTCAGACTTCTGTTCCAGAAGACTGTTTCAGACTTGGGAGTAGTTTTCACTAATCCAGGAAGTGATGTCATGTAAGCTTTCCTATTTAAAACAGTCTACTTAATTTCCTTGTATCTGATGAAGTTCCTGCTTTTATTTTTGGAATGAATGTGCTTATACCTTCTTGTTTGTCTGAATAAAGGAAGCATCCTTGTACCGAATTGTACTGAACTGGACGTTTTGGCTTGATTTAAAGCACACATTGGAATATTTCAAGGCTCACTGGCTCTCATTGTCTGCATATTGCTTGTGTGACGATTTTTTTGTTGGTTTGTGCATTTTTTTGTCTTTTAAGAGTAAAAAACTGCTTTATACTTTTTGACTTGAAAATATTTTTCCCTCACATTTAAATGTGCTACAACTCAGAGCTGTAGCCAGTTGTGTAGCCTGGCAGTAAACAAGAATCTGACCCTTCATGAGGTGGTTGGAGTATCAGTAGCACAAACACGCATATCATCTAACAGGTAACAGTGTTTTAAAATGGTTCAGAAACCGAAATCAGTTTGGTGGCAAATCAAAGAAATGAAAGATAAATGTGCTGGAAGCAATGCCCCTCATTCTGTTTTTCTTAAGCTGGTTTGGCTTATCGCCTTTACTTAAGTTGGCTTCTGAGATAATTGTATGCGAGATTACTATTTTAATATGCATCTGTATTTATGCACTGTTATACTTTTGCATACTTTACATTAAAATGTATGTCTTAGGGTAGTGTGACTGACTTTCTAATTTCTGTTTCTATGGGACCTGCTGTTCTCTGCATGTATATTTTACTCACTACATGCCTCTCCTTGCATTGCACCCTTTTCTCTTTCTGGTATGCATGGTCTCATTTCATCTGGACATTGTCTTCTACCTTTTTGGCCGCAGTATTTCTGAACTGTACTGCTTATGTCAGTACACTCTGATTTTTAGCCTTCATTTAGCTGCTTTAGTGAATTTTCATTCCACTTACACACAAAATTTATGTAAAGATTGTTTCAGTTTTTTTCATCATAGCTCTTGGAATCACATCATGATGCTGGGTAACGTGATTGGAGTTGTGAAGATCAGCTGACAAATAGTAGCCAAAGAGGGAGTGGCAGGAGAGTACTCAGAACAGTAAATATGGTCGCAGTGCTGTATACCAGAGTGAAAAACAGAAAGTCTAAATTAACACAGTGTAGTGTGTTTATTAGTCAAATCTGAGCAAGGCAGGGTGCGAGGTGAGAGTTTGATAAATATAAATCAACTAGCCAAGCCAGGTTGTTCTTGTGGAATGTGGATCTGTGATTCAAGTGAAGAAATTCTGAACACAAATGCAACACAACTGAGCAATGTTTCCAAGGTCTGTAGATGGCCCACCTTTGTGCAGAAGGATGACTGTTGCTGTTCTCCATTCATGAGGCATGAACCCTGTTTCGAGGATACAGTTAAATAGCAATTCCAGGGAGTCTGATAGGTCATGTTTCATGCTATTTAGAAGGCATCCTGGGATACTGTCTGGGCCCATTGATGCAGTGTTCTTAGCTATAGAGAGAGCATTAAGGATCTGTTCCCTAGTGATTGCAGAGGAGTTATATTTGATGGTATTTCCTGACGGAAGGTTGAGGGGGAGAAAGGGGTAAAGTTGGAGCTGAATTTGTCAGCTAGTAGGTATGCTAAATCTTCTGGCTCAATACAGGTGGCTCCATTTACAATGAGCTCTGCACACAATTGTGTATTGCCTTTCACATTGCAGACATAGCAAAATAATGCCTTGTGGTCATCAATGGCCTTAGTGACTGTTTTGAAAAAGTCGACCAAGTTCAAGAGGCAGGATCTGCCCTTGACAAAGCCAAATTGGGTAGGATCCAGTGTCTGTAGGTCCCCAATGTCTTTATTTATGAGTTCCATTATGATCCTCTCCATAGCTTTGCAGACAAGGCTCGTCAAGCTTATGGGGCGGTAATTTCCAGGGTCCGTAGAAGCACCGCCTTTGTGGAGTGGGACCACAGTTGCCGTACGCCATTCTTTGGGTACGTATCCTGTAGTAAGGCTAAGATTAAACAGCAGCCTTATGTGTGGGTTTAGTTCCTCATTGAGTTCGTGTAGCACACAGCCGGGGACACCGTCCGGTCCCATTGATGCTGTGTTTTTTGCTTTAGAGAGAGCAGCTCTCACCTGGGCATCTGAGATGTTTGGGAGGCTAGACTCTGGTGGGATAGATATTTCTCCTTTTGGGGGGGGGGGAATTTGCACTGAACCTGTCTGTTGGCAATGTCTGTGGGTTCAGTGATTTTTTTATCATTTTGGACTAATTCTGAGCATATCTGGGAGTTTCCACCCAGGTTTCTAACATAGCTAAAGAAGGCCTTATGATTGTCTTTTGTGTCATTAGCGATTTTTCTCTCAAAGTTGGCCTTGGATGATTTTATGAGTGATCGTAGTTTTTTGCTAGTATTGATCAGAGATGCCTTCCCATTTAGGGATTTAGCTCTGTCATGTAGTAGCTTTGTCTTCTTGTTGTAGAGTTTGTTTATGGCTGGAGTCCACCAGACCGGGCGCCTGCCTTTGGTGGAAAAGGTCTTGATTTTATTAGGGATTGCTTGATCCATACATTCCTGGAGGTGCTCGTAGATGGCATTTGTAAGGGTTTCAGCAGCGTGGGTTGTGGTTTTCACTGGCTCGGGGGCCTTGAAGGATACCACTCCAGTCTTAAGAAGTGTGAAGTTTGCTTTTGAGAAGTTCTTCACTGTGGTCTTTTTTGCTGGGGGTGGGGGTGGGATGTGGATCTCCAGTGAGATTAATTTATGGTCTGATCTCACCAATGAGGGATATACTTCCGGTGTGGAGCATTTTGTCCCCATGTTTGTGATGATCAGGTCTAGTATATTTTCTCCTCTTGTGGGAATGGTGACTAGTTGTTCCATAGCATTTGAGTTTATGAACTCAAGGAACCTTTGGGCTAGGGTGTAGTTCATAATGGAACTCATAAATAAAGACATTGGGGACCTACAGACACTGGATCCTACCCAATTTGGCTTTGTCAAGGGCAGATCCTGCCTCTTGAACTTGGTCGACTTTTTCGAAACAGTCACTAAGGCCATTGATGAGGGTAAGGCAGTTCACACAGCCTACCTTGACCTAGCAAAAGCATTCGACACAATACCCCACTCGGGCATCATAGAAAAGCTCACCAGCTTAGATGTAAACCCATATGTCACAAGATGGGTTGCAAACTGGCTCAAGGACAGAACACACAGGGTTAGAGTTGCTGGTGCCATGTCAGACTCTAAGCCGGTCACGAGCGGTGTCCCACAGGGCTCAGTCCTGGGCCCCCTCTTGTTCGGCATTTATTTTTCTGAAGTGCAGGCAAACATAGGGGATTGTGGCTGACAAAATTTGCAGATGACTGCAAACTGGGCACCATAATTGACACTCCATCAGACACAGACATCCTCCAGAAAGGTCTCATAGAAATGGATAACTGGTGCCAGAGCCATGGCCTTAAGCTAAATGCCAAAAAATGTATAGTCATACCCTTTGGGAAAAACAAGGTAACCCCTAATTACCACATAGGTGGTAATCCATTAAACACGGAAGAAGGGACCTGGGGACCCAAGTTGACAGTAACCTCTCTTTTGACACTCACATTGCCAAAGTGGTTAGGAAGACCTTCTACATTGCCCACCTGATCATGAAGGGATTCACATCCAGATCAGGAGAGGTCATTGTACCCCTGTACTCTTCACTTATCAGACCAGTGATTGAGTACAACGCCCCATTCGAATGTACCTTACCCGACACCTGCAGCAGTTGGAAAGACCCCAAAAGTTCCTCACCAAAAGGATAAAGGGGCTCAAACATATGTCATACGATGCCCGACTGAAGAAACTCCAGCTCTATTCAGTCGCATACCGTCTGCTCAGAGGTGATCTGTGCCTGACATACAAAGCCATGTCCAACCCGGAATTAATGGACATGCTCCACCTCAAAAAATCCAAATCCACCAGAGCCACGAGAGCAAGAGACTTAAACCTCAACACGGATATAAATAGGACGTGCTGGAGGGACAGATTCATCACCCAGAGACTCCCTACACTATGGAACAGAATCCCAGTCCATGTGAGGCAGAGCCCCTCACTGACTCTGTTCAAGAGAAATCTTGACGAGTGGATGGGAGATCGTAGTTTACCCCGGGAATCATCTCTGTATCACTGCTGGACAGAGGCACAGCAAACGAATGGGTATAGTATTCTCATCCTAAGGGGTGGTGAAAGCCACACACACTCTGGCTAGGCTTATAAATGCCCTAGGGCAGATAGCCTAGTATGAACCTATGGTTGTCAATGGCTTGGGAGGCCAAATTTACATCAAATTTCGCTTTGGTAGACCTTATTTTTCCACTGAGTTGTTTGTTTAGTTTGATGAGAGTGCTTTTATCCTGCTGGGTGCTGTACCTCCTAATTTTTGCCATGATTTTCTTCCTTCTGTTATACAGCTTATTGATTTTGTGATTCCACCAGGGTGGCTTGTTTTTGCGTTAGTTCTGTACTTCTTCCTGATGGGTACAGCTGCCTCTATGCATCTATTAACATGCTTGTACAGGGTTTATGTGAACAGTTCTGCATAGGCAGCAGTGTTCTCAGGGTTTATGGGGGCTTCAAATTTTGCCAGGTTATCACTTAACAGTAGGCAGTTAGCCTTAGAGTTATTCCTGAATATTCCAGGGTTAGAAGGGGGTCCAGTTTTTATTTTTCCTTCAAAGGAGACCATTTTCTGGGCTTACCTTACCAGAGAAGACATTACACTAAAGAATTATGCAGCACTTTCCAATATTAGTGAGGACTAGATCCAGTATGGTTGCACCCCCGGTTTGTGTATTGACAGTCTGGTCCAGAGAGTTTGTGTTTACAAAATCTATGAATCTTTATGCCTGTATATTTGGTGTCATATAGGATTCCCAGTTAACAGTGGGGTAATTAAAGTCACACATGAATATGGTGTTGGGTTTGACAGTGAGTGTTTCCATTAAGTTTAAGTACATGTTATGGGTTTCCTGGGTCATAGAGAGGTGACCTATAGCTTGCAAAGAAGTGGTACTGGATTTTGCCTATGGTAATTTGAACATGGAGTGCCTCAGGTGCATTGTCCTGTTTGACCAACCTTGAGGTGTATTTACTTTTGATATAAATCGAGACACCTCCACCTTTAATCCCTGTCTTTGTCGTAGCTGGTCTAAATGTGTGGAAGGCATTATAACCTTGTACTGTCAGTGTGCTTTCTGTAACTTTAAACCACATCTCAGTGACTGTGCAGATGTCAGCATTCTCTAGGGTGATCAGAGCTTCTAGGGAGTGGAGTTTTTTTAGACTCCTAGCATTGAGCAGTAATACCTTTAGATTTTCTTGGGTTTGATTTGCTATGTCGAAAGTACTTTCAGTTTGACATTGCCTAAAAAAGCACTATGGGGGAAGACAATGTTTTAGCTAATATTCAAATGCCTAGAGGGGAGAGGTGCAGACCATCCCTGGAAAAGCAGAGTGGTCTTCCATGCTGACAAATATCACACCCCCTTATGACACCAGAAATTAATCCAATAATTAAAGTCATTCATCTTTTGTTCTTATTGTGGCACCATCCTTGGAGAAGGTAAAATGCTGCTCAATGCTAGGCTTATACCAGCCTGGGACACATATTCCGAGAGATCAATGATGTCTGCCTTCATAAAGTCTAGGGAGGTACGTCTCCGGTCATTTACACCCCACATGGACTATGACTGAGTCATACTAGTACTTGTGGACCAATGACCTGAGTGCATGCATAATGTGGTGGATCCTAGCCCATGATAGGAAATTGACTGCGACTTTCTCCTTACTCAGCATGGTGAGAGGGACATCGGTGTGCATCAGAATGTTGGATTTTGTGGTGGCTTGCCTCGCTACTACTAATGCTGGTCTCACCACAGCTTAATTCTGCTGTGATACCATGCTCCTTTGCTTCATCTCTCACCAGAAGCAAAACATTAACACCACTCCCAAGATGAAAAGCAGGCAGCAGCCTATTTGGTGATCCACAGTCTTGTCCCAGATGATACAAGAGTCTGTAGGCTTGTTGTAGCCTTTTTCTGGTAGATGCCTTGAATACCTACCAGCTTAATCAGGAAAGTCAAGCACAGACACTCACTAATCAACCAGAAACAGTCAGGAATCATTGTCACTAATCACTGTCACCAGGAGCAGAATATGTGCCCAGATTCCAAGGTGTCACCTATGAAGCAGTTATTAGGCTTTCCAGTGACCAGCATTCTTCAAGAAACAATGTCCATGTGCTCCTCCTTTCACCAGGAAAAAATGGTAATCTCCAAGTGTAGTACCTCGCACTCAGTTCTGCACAGCTTTGGGCGTGGAGTGGGCATAACGTACAAGATTGGCAGGGTGAGCAAAACAACAAAATAACAGCGGCTGTATGAACTACCGTAGAGCATCAGTCAAATGATAAGTTACTGGTGTACCAAGTTAGCAAAAGTTCAGTAAACTGCATCATGCAGCATCAGTAACTTTATTAATTAACTTTATTAATTAATTAATTAAACACCACATAGTAAAGTGATAAAGTTACTGGTCTAGAACAAAACAACAAAATAACAGTGGAACTACCGTGGTGCAGAAGTTCAGTAAATCAGTAAAACAGACATATACCCAATAGCCACTCCCGCGCTATAAAAAGTGCAAAGTGCCAACAAACAAACCCGTTCACAATTTAAAACAAGATAGTCCCAACGGCCTTTTATCCCACCAATATTTTTTGCTTTGTCCAAAATCACACCCCACAATAGAACTTTAGAATCAATAAAATGTTTGGTGAAATTGAAGTGTATTAACCCACCAGATGCGCAGTAGCAAGCCCCGCTCAAACCCCGCCTGTGACCATTTTGACTGTACCGCCTACCGTTTGATTGAAAGATGCCACCAAAACACTAGGTAATATAGACCTACAAACAGATTAGCAAAATTATAAAGAAAATACAGAAAACATACATATATACGTATAGCAGTAATTATATGCTTATTGCAAAATACTTGTGTACTGTTTGATTGTTAAAGGGGCGTGTTTATATTATGAATTTTATAAAGAAAATACAGAAAACATACATATATACGTATAGCAGTAATTATATGCTTATTGCAAAATACTTGTGTACTGTTTGATTGTTAAAGGGGCATGTTTATATTATGAATTTTGTATCTATTTTGGCAGAACTTCCGACTACAGTATGTTGTAAGTTAGCAGCCACCCTCCCTCCGAAGGCAATGATCATAATTTTTAACAATGTATTTTTTGGTTTTGTGTCCAGTAACCTGTTTACACATTTGATGTTGGTTGGCAGGTCGTTTAAGTGTGTTTGTTGATAGAAACTCCGTAATTTGTACTCTTTCGGGTTCCCTTCCAGCATCCCCTCTTTTAACAGACATGCTAGTAAAATATGACCAGAAGTAGAGTCTCTCACTTTTCTCCAACAGATGTATGATGTACAGACTGCTAAATCACTTGAATGACCCTAAATACAGAAAACATTATATGTATAACAGCAATTATATGTAATGTGAAAACATGTGTATAACCTTACTACTACATGACATGGATTTACCATTACATTAGCACTGCGTGTCAATCACGGCACATTGCAGTTGTTAATCTCCACCCGCCAGCATGTCAATATGTCAAGCTGTAAAATATGGTTTCATATTAATGCTACGATTCTAAATATTGTTGTACATGTTTGATTAAACTAACAGTAAGGCATGAGCCAAATAAATATCAATATTCATTTCGGCACAGAACTGAATATTCAGCAGATTGCACGCACCTCCAGGAATTGTTGGCCTGGGGGCGTGTTCGGGGTAGGATTTGCTACTGCGTATCCTGCGAGGTACTACACTTGGAGATCCCAACATGACTACCGAAAGACAGAATGTTGGCTGTCCAATAATTGGTGGTCTTGCAACAGATGTTGCAAATTTTAAAGGCAGAATGTGGGTTGTCCAGTAATTGGTGGTCTTGCAATAGATGTTGCAAATTTTAAAGATAAGAAAATATGGTTAATATCCTGAGTACTGCAGTTTTTGCACTAAGCAGTTAGATATGAAAGAGGGGGTAGCTTAAATTTAGCTGTCTAAGTGGAGAGCCACTAATTTTAAAAGAAAAGGATGGACTGAAAGGGGGTGGGCACTTTGTATTCTGGTTCTATGGAATACAGTGGAATGGGCAATACATTTAAATAGTTGAATGGGAGTGATTTCACAAATTTATAAATTTGTGCTTACTCACGCCAGCCAGTGAAAGGGGAGAGGGAAAGCGATATGTGGTCAAACCAAGATAAGGAGCACGCAACTAGAAAGACTGTTGAGTTTAAGAACACAACACAACAGCAATAGATTGGGAGGGTGGGAAAAATCTCTGTGTAACTCACAAGAGGCACAACTGTGGTCTCTTTCCAAGTTTTAATATGGAATTAAAAGCAAAATACAAGTAAAACACAGTGAAAAGAAAACAAATCACAACATAAAAAAAGAAGAACGCAATAAAGTAATACAAAATGCAGGAAATCAAAAGCAAACTAACCTTTCCCTCACAGCAAGTTGTAGCAGAGTCTGGGTGAGCTTTTCCAGTCAAAAACTCATAACTTCCCAGGGTGACTGGTAACAATCCATTAGGGCAGTCTGTGGAATCATTTTATTATTATTATTATTTTATTATTGATTTTTTTCACCTGCACTGAGATGTTTCTTTATAAATAACAGTGGTCTTCCACCAATCTGCAAACTATGTCTTTCATTATTGAATTCATTAACGTGACAGAGTATTTCATTAATTTTATTACACACATTGACAATTTCATTAAACACAGAAAATTTTATAAATATTAAAAAGAATTAGTACTTCAGCAATCAGCCTTCTTAGATTCTAAATACATCTAAAACATATTGCCTTTAAAAAGACATACTAATTGCATCACGCCAATCAAATTAATGTCTTAATTAAAATTCTTGCTTTAAATAACTGACTATCCATCGTTAAGAGAGAAAAATGTTTCCATTAACTTATATTTTTCAATAGAATAATTCATATGCAATGTGTTCACAATAAATATTTCATTAATAATTTTTTATTTAGACCAATGTTGTGACTTTCAGCTTTTTCCCGGTTAGGGGTTGCCACAGCGGAGCTCTGGTCCGCTAATGATTGGTAGTTGATTTTGACGTGCCGAGTTACCAGCCCTTATACACAACCTTCAACGAAGGTACACCCATTCACGCATGTCTCCACGCAGAAGACGCTCTAGCTGAGAATCGAACCGGATAGCGTCTTGTGTTCAATGAAAAAAGAACTTCATCTATATTTAAAAACAATTCAGGTGGATTACAAAAATACATAATAAAAAGAAGCTAACAATTCAAAATTTTGATTATGCTCTGAAAAAATGTAATGCTATGGGCTCGTAACCAAAACATTTTTATATCCCTAGTATGTCCCTGAATACACATCATAACTAGTCTAATAGTCTGTCCTGTATAATATTTATCATAGGACCATCTCAGACCATGCATCACAGTCCTCTGGTAACAATTACTATTACTTGTGGTCTTAAAAGCCAACCTATTAATAAAAATACCGGAACTACTGTCCATGTATTTGCAAGCCAGACAACTCTTACAATGTTCTATCCCCATCTCTCTTTTTTCATACTAGTGTGAACAGCATAATCTCCTATACTTGGAAAGTTGTGATATGAAACTTTTAAATTCATATGGCCAGGGTCTTACATGACCTAATAATGTACCAGTGTTGCCTGAAAATGCACTCTTCCCTTCTACAAAGGGGGCATGGCGTGATGGCGGGTTACAAACATACAACCCACTCAACATTCTTTGTCTTTTCTTTCTATACATCTCCAGTCTCCCTTCGGTCTTTTGTCCCTCAGCTGCAGCTTCTTTCTAGAAGCCACCAACTGATTTTCTGTGTAAGCCCTAGTATGAAATCTCTGCTCTACCTTATTTGCCATCCTTTCAAATTCCTCCCTCTTACTCTAAAAAATCCCCATAAGGACGTATTTTTTTATTTTATTTGTAATTTGTTAGCCAGTCTGAGGACCTTTCTTAGCCACAATCCAGGCAAATACAAATTAAAGATACAAAACATAAATCATAGTGTTCATTTGATCAGAATGTAGCAAACTGTATCAATGTATAGTATGTAGCATTAAAGTTTACATAAAGAATGATATAATTATAAATAAAGCAGTAGGTAGTTTCAGCAGCAACTAAGCTGAGATACACATACATACATACATACTGGCTGTATTAAAGTATAAAAGTGTATATATATATATATATATATATATATATATATATATATATATATATATATAGTTCCCCTTCACAAAGTCGAATGGCCACAATCTCGAACGTCATATGGTCGAGACTATATGTTCGAAATTGTGGAAGCTCGACTCTGCGAATGGGGAACGGCATACACCGAAGAACGGGAGATTTCTCTTTCTGTGCTGTAGTGCGATCTCAGAGTTGGAATAAATAAGTAGCAGGGGGGTGTGGGGGGTGCAGGGGGGCAAGCACTTTGTTGTGTTAGGTTTTTCTGTTTTTCACTCCCTTTCATGAATTCGAGCTTCAGAAACTCGAGCATATGGCTTCGGCCATATGCATCTGGAATTAAAAAATGTTCGACTTTGTGAAGGGGAACCATATATATATATATATATATATATATATATATATATATATATATAGTTGCCCTCCCCTCCTCACCCTCTTTCTCCTTTTTACCTTGCTTAAGTTACAGAGTGCAGGTTCACAAGGGACTAATGGAGAATAGTAACGTTACTAGTGGGGGTTCACCTGTATTTTTGAACAAGTCATATTTATTTTCCTTGAGAAGATGTGAATGAAGTGACATCTTGAATACTTTGAGTTCACTGATTTGTCCATTCAGAAAGGGAGTTCCAACCAGCAGGGGCAAGTTCAGGAAAGGATCTTTCATAGGTTGCAAAGGTAAAGCGTGGCCTGTACAGAAGGAAAGAGTCAGGAGTTATGGAGGGGGTAGGAAGGGCATTTGAGGATCGGTATTTTGAAGAGTGAGATCATATCCACTGCTAACCATTTGTCTTTGCTCAGAGTGGTACAGCGCTTTTCCCTTTTTTTGCAAGGTGAATAAATGTACATTTCTGATTTTCAGCAGGTTAGAGCCATGAGGTATTTTGTGAAGAACAGAGAGCTATGATTGGTAGTCCATATTCTGATCTTAGAAGTAGTACGTTAATGGCTGTGAAAGGTCTGACTTCTACAGTTAGCAGATTTGACGTATTATCTGAGCTAGAACTTCGTATATTTGGGTAACGATAAGATTGTGGAAGATGAGATGCTGATCAAGAAGGAGGCCTGGATACTGTTGTTCCTTGACGAAGGGAAGTCGACTATGTGATGGGCACCTTTTCCTACTTACACCCAGATTTATGTTGGCTGGGGGAGGAGGGCATTTGTAAAGCTTGTTCTTGCCATCTGAAACCAACTCCCAACAGAAATCAAGCAAGACGCTAAACTTTATGCATATTCAAAAGCAAGATGAGAGAGTCCCTTTCGAAGAAATGTTCCTCTGACGTCTATGAAGAAAAAGCTTAAACACACAAAATAAATGACCTCAAACGTTGCTACAATACTGATGCTGTGTATGGCACTCATCTTGCGGTCACATTTGCCTTCTTCAATATGCATTTTATTGTTCTTGATGCTTTGACATCAAGTGCTGTATCATAAACATTATGCTATTTTTAACAAATGTGATGTTCTTAAATATATCTGTATATATATCTAACCAAAATGAGAAAGAATATTTGTCTTCAGTAGCCATAACCCTAATACAGAGATATGCAGACAGCATAACTAAATCCAGGATTCCAGTAGACTAGTTTTGTTACTAAAGCATTCAGCATTTGGTACTTTTAACCAGTGATGTAGGACGCAGAAGTCATGTTAAGTGCAGTGTTTGTTGTAGAAGCTGTATTACTACTTACAGAGTAAAAGCTAGTATTGCAGATAGGCTCAGAGTGGAACCAAGATTATACTGTAAATGTGTAGAATGATAAACAAGTTTCTTAAAATGGTAGGAGGTAAGTCAATGAGATTAACTTCTAGTGAAAAAAACATTTATTTTAACTACGCTGAGACAGTGGCAGATTTTGTCCATCAAAAACAAATTTTTTTTTTTTCTTTATTTTTGATTTGGTACATCTCCGCTCTTAATCTCATATAGGAGTCTGCATGCTGGAGAGATGGTTAAAAAAAAGTACGAGGAAAAGGCTAGGTTTGAATATGGAAAGTAGTGAGCAGACTGAGGAGATATAAACATTGTCACGCATGTTAGAGAGAATGGGGTAACAGAGACATAGTCTAGTGAGCAGACTGAGGCAATCTAAACATTGTCGCGCATGTTAGAGAGACATAGGTTAGTGAGCAGACTGAAGTCTAAATATTGTGTGCGTGCATAAGAGAATGGGGTAACAGAGACATAGGTTAGTGAGCAGACTGAGGCGATCTAAATATTGTCGTGCATGTTAGAGAGAATGGGGTAACAGAGACATAGGCTAGTGAGCAGACTGAGGCGATCTAAACATTGTCGCGCATGTTAGAGAGAATGGGGTAACAGAGACATAGTCTAGTGAGCAGACTGAGGCGATCTAAACATTGTCGCGCATGTTAGAGAGAATGGGGTAACAGAGACATAGTCTAGTGAGCAGGCTGAGGTGATCTAAACATTGTCACGCATGTTAGAGAGAATGGGGTAACAGAGACATAGGTTAGTGAGCAGACTGAGGCGATCTAAACATTGTCACGCATGTTAGAGAGAATGGGGTAACAGAGACATAGGCTAGTGAGCAGACTGAGGCGATATAAACATTGTCGCGCATGTTAGAGAGAATGGGGTAACAGAGACATAGGCTAGTGAGCAGACTGAGGCGATATAAACATTGTCGCGCATGTTAGAGAGAATGGGGTAACAGAGACATAGTCTAGTGAGCAGACTGAGGCGATATAAACATTGTTGCGCATGTTAGAGAGAATGGGGTAACAGAGACATACGCTTATAGATGCAAGAGTGTATGAGAACAAGGTTTAGTACATCAAAGAGCATAACAATTGTGAGGTAAAGAAGAAAGGGACATCACTAATGTTGTGCAACAGGAAAAGACTGAGGTAAAGACAATGATGTTTGGGGTTGGGGCAGTGCGAACAAGCAAGCCCTAAGTAGCATAGAAGGAGAAAAAAAAGAGAGGAATGAGGATGCATAATTCCCCTTTGCCTGTTGACTATCTAGCCCCTGAAATATTTGTGCCCATTTTATCCCCATTGCCTGGGAGATAACCAGTCATATATGGGCATGTGCCAAACAACCATGATGGATTTTCCATTTTTAGTCCCTATCCCCTCCCTCTAATACCTGATGTTAGTTCTCATCAATGTGTTTCACTGGGTGTGCACATTTATGCACAAGCTCTGTGAAAACTGCCTCACACACTGGTTAGCAGTACCAAGCACACATTACAGCCAATATGCTACATGCCATGCAACCCCCATCTCTGTCTGTCCCCCCATTTCTGTCCACTAGATGTCAGCAGAGCAGAAGTTCATACTACCTTTCTCTTGCTGAGATGAGTAAGCTGGCTTTGGATGCTGTCTCCTGCTCTTCCTCATCAGCTCTCCACCACTCAGGTCACTAAATGATCCCAGGTCATCATAGTCACAGTTATGACTTTATCCTTCTGTGCCACAGAGATGACAGAGAAGTGAAAAATTAAACAATATAACTGTGATAAGGTATTGCTACTGCCTACATACCATCCAATCATCCCAGGGGGTACATTGATGGATACTATGCTACGCTACTGTAACAGCACTTACCAGCATTCTTACATTTGACTTTGCCACGTGATTTATTAACTGTGTTAAACACATTAGCTCCTACATTCTAGTTACATTCATTATAAAAAAGACCAGCCAGACCAAGTGAAGTTAAATGGCCTTGTCCTTATGTTTACTGTCAGTTCATTTAAACCAATTAAATTCAGGAAGTGTGCACAAGGCAGGAGTTCATGGAGACCATGCTAGGATTTAATAAATCCGTAATCACTATGAAGCCAATTGTACTGTTAATGTCCAGTCCTAATTTATTGTCATATTTCAGTTCACGTCATGGGCTGCTTTGCAATCTACCAAGGAATATCAGACTAATTAGTCTGTTAACTCCTTGGGGTATCAGCTTTGTGGAGGACCAGGAAGTGAATCCTGTTTTCCATTGCTCTCCCTTACAAATCCTGCCTTCCCCTTCTGTTACTGTTGTAGCTGTAATCTACTGGCTGCCAGAGAAGGTAAAAACATGAAAAAAACACCTGTAAGAGAAACAGAAAATTCATTCTTGACCCTTAAAGAAGTCTTCTGTGCAGGCCAAAACGAAGACTTTCCATAATAGCTACTCTGCCTGTCGTCTATCCCTACAGTAGTGCTGCCAGCTCAAGTGTCTTATTCCTGATATAATATCTGTTTTTACAAGTGGTGGGCTGATGTGGGAAATGTTGACTTTTTGTGATAAGAGCAGATCCATTGGGCATGTGAGCCTTTTACCACAACCTGCTTCACCGCCATTTCCCATCCTGACATTTCTGATATATCCTTTTGTAATCTGGCTCTGGACTAAGCTTGCTGTCATCGTCCAGTGTCCCACCACCTTCCTTCACACTCCAAAGCCTGCTTGCACTTTGCAGAGGTTGTCCAGCTGCTATGAACTAGCCAAGTATTATTTATCTTGGATGAACATTGTTGTTCCTTAACGCATGATTATCAAAATGCAGTGAAGCATGAAATACACTGTAGGTGCCTTGTTGCCCTGTTACATCAACACTTCCCATTTTTTTTTCTGACTTGGTTTATCATCATAACCAGAATGATTAGAGATGTTAATTGCAGTTTTGTCTGCATTCGAGCAGGCACATTAGGTTGAGTTAAATGGCCTTAGTTATGTGTTTATTGCTAATTGCTTTAATCTAATTAAATTCACAGGTGTGTGCAAGGCAGAACTTCATGCTAAGCTTTAATAATTCACTATTAAAATGATTACTTTGTGTATAACTAGCTCTCATAACAAAACCCTTTTCAATGCTTCATTATTACATTCCGAGTCATAGCACAAGCTGTATTATATTCTACTAAGGAAGGTCATTTTTATGAGACCCTTAACCTCAGCTGGGGTCATCAGTTACTTGGGTGGACCAGTTGAGTCCCATATCCCCTGTACTTAAGGTTGGTCTTCCTGACTAATTCAGCCTTTTGCTACAGGAAGAAGGAAGACTTCTCCCCCTTTTGTCAAGCATTTTTGCAATAAACCCCAATTAGAACTGCCTTCAGATCTTCATAAAAGGCTATCGACCTTATTTTAAAAAAGTGGAGTCCATCTGCCTGTACATTTCTGGACAGCTGACCTTGATACCTGGGCACATTCTGTACATGCCTACTTTTTAGCCATCAACGTATTCATGCAGTTACTGTGTCTACATTTCATCATCTCTAATATTTAGATGGAAATGACTTTGTATGTACATCTTTGAACCACCCTGACCAGACTAAATATGCTTGAGGCCATCAAAGTATTATTTTCTGTGTCTCTAGACTTATTAGCTGAACTATGTCTGCTATTTGCAAATTACACAAATTATTGCTTCCCTGTGCCACTCAAGATAACATCTGGCATGCCCTTAAATTTATAACGCTGTGCTAACTTACTTCTTTGCTGTAGCCATTTCATGTGTTCATACCCATAACCATTGATTGACCCTTTACTTGTTGCTGACACCAAAGCTGTCACTAATCCCTTCTTGATATAGCTATTATCTCAGCTCTTTTCACACGTGAATGGCTTATCACCCATATATTCTTCAGCTTGGGTCTATATTAGAACATCGAAGTTTCAGAACTTCGAATGTTCTAATATCGACCCCTAATAAGCGCAATCTGAAAATAGCGAAGTTTCAGAAAACCGAATTCTTTCCTAGGGAAAGAATTTGGTTGTCCATTCCTGTTGCTTCGCTATTTTCAGCACTGTGGTGGAAAGTTACTGGTCGGTTTCAGGTAAGTGTGCGATTGTGTGGACGTGAGGGTTAGGGCGGGTTAGGTGAGTTAGGGTTAGGGCGCGGGTCAGGTAAGTGTCCGAATGTGTGGACGTGAGGCTTAGGGCGGGGTATGTGAGTTAGGGTTAGGGCGCGGGTGAGGTGTGTGTGCGATAGTGACGGACCTTAAGGTTAGGGTTTGGGTTAAGGTAAGTGGGTAGATAGTGGTGCATGTACAGTTTAGTGTAGGGTTAGATGTAAGATTTTAGGTGTATGTGTGTGGATTGCTGTTTGTTTGGTGTGTTTGTGTTGTGTGTATGTGTTTTGGAACAGCAAATATTTTCCCAAGGAAAAAATTTGCTGTTCTGAATTTTTGATGTTATCAGTTTTCGGTTACTAGGGGTCGATGTTAGAACATTCGAAGTTCTGAAACTTCGATGTTCTAATATAGACCCCTTCAGCTCTAAGTTCTTGAGTTGCTATAAAGAAAAGCAGTCATTCTAAAACTGTGACAGTTTATTGTGACGTTTCATGATTTTGTGCATATGAGGTCATCCCTACATAAAGGAGTTTGATGTATATTTGCCTTTGTACATATGAGGTCTTCTCTAGATAAAGGAGTTTGGTGTATATTTCTTTCTATCTAGGCTACACTTTGATAACAGTGACTTTACCTGATGTTGGTGGTAGCAGAAATATGGACTCTACTTTATGGCCCTTACAGATGGAAAACTGCAAAGCCAACCTGCTACCCTGTCAGTGCAGGTTAATCAGTGGTCTTTTTGGCGTTTCACTTCTGGACAATCTTTGACCTTCCATTCTAAATACTCACACCATCTTGGAAGAGGCTGTGTTTTTGGCCTTGGAGAGTGTGGCTATGACTTGCTCTCAGGAGATACTAGGCAGATGACTGGTGATAGGTATTTTATGGGGTGTGCTTGGTGGGGACAAGAAGGTGATGTTTTCTCCAAAGCTGTCCGCCAGCAGGTTGGCATTGTCCTCAGGTTCGGTGTAAGTCTTACCGTCTACAGCTAATTTGGCACAAAGTTACGCCTTCCCTTTTAGATTACGACATAACTAAAGAATGCTTTCTGACTTTCCTTAGCTAGGGATCTTAATTTAGTTTCATAATTAGCTTTAGAGGCCTTACCAGATGTCTAATCTGCTTGTTTATGCTTTGGAGGGAGGTCTTCCTTTGCTGGAACTGTTCCCTCTTGTTTTTTTGACAGCAGTTTCTTTCTCTTATTGTATAAACTATTTATGCTGGATGTGCACTAGAGTGGTTTATTTTATTTTTTTGTGTGAGGATCTTGATTTGATCCATTCCAGTATGGCTGAGTCTATACATTTGTATAGGTGTGTATACAGGACATTTGCGTACACCTCAGTATAGGGGTCATTGCTGTTATTGTTGGCAGGGGGTCTGAAACTACTGATGCCATCGCTATAGTTTGCTTTGGAGAAGTTTTTTAACCTTTTTGCTCCTGAAGGGGGTCAGGTATGATCATTACTTCAAACAAGACTGATTTATGATCGGACTTTACCAGGACGGCCCCACACATGAGGTGCTGCAGCAATCTCCATGTTGGTGAGCACTGTGTCAAGGATGTTACAGCCCCTTGTGGGCTACTCTACAGCATTTGTGTTAACAAAGTCCAGGAACCTATGGGCAAGTATGTTTGTGCTCATATATATTACCCAATCGATGAAGGGATAGTTAAAGGCACACATGACCAGGGTATTTGGCTTTACTGAGAGTGACTCAAGTAGGTCCAGGTAGACTGTGTTATTTTTTTTTCAAATATAATTTTTATTAGTATTTGCAAGATTTATAAAAAGAAAAAAACAGAAACAACAAAAAAGCATAATACATTATATACAGATATCAGTCTTTGCTATACAAAGAGATTGTAACAATGTGAGTAAGCATACATATTCTACCATAGCAAGGCAGTAACTAGAAAAATAAAATAAAAATAAAGGGAGAAAAAGGATGAACTGCTACCCTAAACACCCAGGGTTGCTATATCTAAACATAACCCTTAGGGATAAATAGGGATAAATAATAATAAAGACTATCTATCCCTAAGGTTTATGTTTTGATATAGACTGTGTGCTTTTTGTGGTTCATGGTGGGGGACCTATAGCTAACAATGATGTGGGGGGGTCTTCCCTACAGTTAGATGGACTTGGAGTAACTCTAGGGACTTGTGCTCTTTAAACAGTCTAGAGGTGTTTTTATCTTTAATGAAGATGAACACTCCTCCTCCCTTGTTTTTTTCACACTAGTTGTGTGGTCTCAACATGTGAAAGGCATTATAGCCCTGCATGGCTAGGGTACTCTCTGAGTCCTTGAACCATGTCGCTGTGTCTGCAGAGATAGCAGCATCTTCAAGGGTGAGAAGTGCTTCAAGTGAATACAGTATCTGATTTAGACTCCTAGCATTAAGCAAGATAACTCTGTGTTTCTTTTTGGAGGATATTCTTACATCAGGAATTTTGTTCTTATGACATTGCCTAAAAAAGGCACTATGGGGGAGGCAAGTACCTTTGCTAGCAACCTAAAGCCTAGAGGTGACAGGTGAAGACTATCACTGGCAAAGCAGCATGGTCTGTCAGCCATATCATCCCAGGCTATCAGATACAGGATCACCCTGGACTGACACCAGAAGTTAAGCCAGTTGTTGAAGTCTATGATTTATTTTGTCTATATTGTGGCATCATCCTGGGTGAGAGAAGAATGTTGCTTAGAGCTAGGGGCATACCTGCCTGGGACACATAATCTGAAAGCTCTGTCATGTCTCTCTTCTTATAGTTAGTGAGGTACAGCTCAGGTTATTCACTCCAGCATGGACGATGGCACAGTCATAACAATAGTTGTTGTTCAGACACTTGAGTGCATGCGTGATTAAGGTTGATTTCATAAACGGTTATCAACCTTATTTTAAAAAAAGTATCCTGCCACCAGACAGGCAGCTGACGGTGACCTTCTCCTTGTCCAGCCTAGTGAGAAGGACATTTGTGTGTCCCACTATGGAGTCACCTATGACCAAGACTTTTGGTTTAAATATGTTCTGTCTTAGTGGCTTATTATGGGATTTTTGAGTGAGACATTGATGTATGTATTATTGTGTGTAGTGGGTGCTGTTGGGAACATATTGTGTGCAGAAGGTTTGCGCATGGGAGATCTTTGCTGTTTTGGTATATTTCTAGTGAGTACCTCTGCTCATGTGGGTTTATGTGTTGTGTACTTGGTGTGTGTGGGAGGTGGAGTGTGGGTACCAAAAATCTGCTTGGTATTTGGTATATTATGTGAGAGAGAGAGAGAGAGCATTGATTTCAGATTCATAGTATAGCTACATCTCTCACATATTGCTTGTGCATGTTTTAGGAGTATGCCTCAGGATGCCCATGCCAGTCTGGCTGGCTGGAGAAAGAGTGGAAGACTGACCTTCCATTACATCAGGTGTATTCTGTAATACGTGGTGGAGGATGGGCTAGATAGACTAGGTTCTCATGCAGAACTAGTAAACTCAGCTAATGTACGGGAGGTTTAAGGGTAGAAATATGTGCCAGAGCCACAAAAAGGGGCAGCTGGGTTGCTCTCTGGGCAGCAGTGTGCAACTGTGTTGTGCTCTGAGATGCAGGGAAGCTTTGGAGGGTTCCCTAGCAGTTATTTAGGGAAAATTTCACTTTTTTAGCATTTGTGTCTATGCACAGCAATGCTAACCCTCGTTGTGTAGTGCACAGCTATTTGCAATGCTGTGTTTAAATATCAGCGAAGTAAAACAGTTTTCAAACAATCCAACCAATAGGAAAGCCCAAGCTGAGCCTTGTTCCAACAATCCCCAATTCACATGGGTCCCTGACTACACACTTCTGCCATAATGGTGCAGAAGGGCCCTCTTAATGTAAAATGGCTCACTTTACTGCTCAGAAAAGGCCAAACAGTCTAGATTCAGCAAGTCTGAATTTAAAAATTGTTCAAGTATTGTAAATAGGCAATGCAGAAAACACAGTCAGAAATAATAAAAACAGTTTAAAGTATGCGACAAAGCAGTTGCAGACAGTTTAAAAGTGCAATGAAGGTTATAAAAATACTTATTTGCAGTAGAGTTCATAGGATGCCTGGGATTTCATTCAGAATGATGCAGATCTCTGGCTAAGGATGCCAAACTCTGAGCAGTTCTGGTAAACTGAGCACAAACCCCAGCAAAAGCTGTGTTTAAATATCAGCGAAGTAAAACAATTTTCAAACAAACCAGCTAATAGGAAAGCCCAAGACTGAGCCTTGTTCCAACAATCCCCAATTCAGATGGGTCCCTGACTACACTCTTCTGCCACAAGGGTGCGGGAGGGCCCTTAATCTAAGATGGCTGCCTTTACCTTTCATTGCTTTCTGAAACCGGTTTATTGTAACCAAGCGAATATTTGCCTTCCATGGCTCCGTTCGTCTGTCATTGTGATAACACACATTCTGAGCTGTTCACTAGAAACACGCTGAGTAATCAGACTGTCCTATCAGTGGGACTTCATAAGAATGATTTTATTTTATTATAAGTTTTTGCACCCCTTTATTGTTTACTGCCCTTGTACATACATGCAGTATACATGGTTACCCATTAGGTGCCATTCTCATTTTCCTGCAAATCCCATGGGTGAGATGGTACCTTGGTAGGCAGAGATGCCACTTCTGCTGCTATGCTACTGAACTGAGACAACCAAGAATGAGAACGTGTCAGACAATGAGTTCTCCATGCCTGGGACACCCTGGGCTCTGATTCTTTCATTTAGCACAGACTCATAGTGAAGTAGCTCACTAACCTGCCTATTACTGCCTCTCAGTTTATTTTATGTAATACAACTGTGTTATCTGATCTGAACTGGACAATTTGCTCCCTCATATGTTCCTCCCTAATTCTAGTATACTAGTAAGGGAAAAAAAACTTGAACAATGTCATCGCTATCTTGTCTCTTTGGCTAATTTTAGTGGCCATGTCCTCCTGAACTATCACCCCTTTAAGATCCCACCCCCAAAGCCTATGCCTCCATCTATGATAGTGCAGAGGTTCACTGCTTCTTTGGGGCAGGTCCCTGCCATACAATCACCCAGCTGAAGTCCTTAAGAAAGTGAGCCAGATCTTTGCCACATATCCCGTGGAACTCTAATTCTGTGGCACAGCTAAGGACAGTCTGCTCTCTTTGTTGCTCACCTATGTATACATGATCCGCCAGCTGGAATCACCCAGGAGACCAAATTTAACAGCCCTGTTAGCTTGTGAAGCTGCATTAAAGTAACACTTCCTTAGTTTTGACTTGGCTAAATAATTCCATGCTAATTTGTACTTTTGTTTTCCTCTTACAGCAGGTATCATAGTCCTGCTCTGCCATCAATCTCCACTTCCAACAACAAAATCCTTGCTGATGGTCCCTCTAAATTCTGTACTATCTGAGGTAATTCCAACTCACTGCATAACCTTGTAAGGTCCTGTATTGATCATTAGAATCTTTGTGAGGGTTTTGCATCTATTTGCTAAAAATAGATCTGACAAAGTTTATACACAGTATATATAAAACTGAAATTAATTGTTTAGATAATACAGCGTGTACTGCAGTGTGAAATAAAAATAACAGTAAGTTAAACGGAAACGCTACTATCACTGCGGGTGCCCTGTATGGCTTTTTATTCTACCACTCATATAGAACTCCTGCCCCTGTGGGGAGTTATTAAAAGCCCGAAAGGCATGCAAGTAGTTGAAGACTGTCTTGTTGATAAAAGAAACATGAGGACATGAATGTAATGATGCTATGGCAACATATTGAAACGATAGCTTTGGCGAGGAAAAAAGGTGCAAACACAGTTAAATGTTTTGTCCACTGAAATCATAGTTGCTGTGAAAAAATATATGCAAGTGTAATATAACTTTTTACAATAAAATTAATAGAATGCCGAGGCTTTAATGTAAGCTATAGTCAGAGAATTAAGGACATGCTTGTTCATAATCCTTTTGTAAGATAAATGGACTGATTTACTCCTGTGATGGAAACCTATAGGGCTATTTATACCTACAAGGTACTTACACCTGTGGGTCATTTTCTGTATGTTGTTACATATTTGCTGTATTGGTAAAAATAACTGGATATATTTTTCAACTGTGGGACATTGTAAATATAGCTGCACTGGAATAAACTATGCTTTGATGTGCTCCGGTAACCTGTTTTATGTAAGAGAGACTGAAAGGGGATTTATAATCAGCTTGTGAGAGCGTGTTAAGGATGTACAAAAAAGTGTTTTAAGCTTACCTATTAACTCCTTCTTTCTCTTATTTTGCTACATATCTTTGCCCTAATCCTAACCACATATTAAGATACTAAATAATTCTCACAAGACACAGTTCAGAAGAGAGTAACAATCTCCTTTATTGTAAAGAAAGGCACATATGTGGGACACTAGGAAATTAAGGTCCTGTATCCTCAAACAGCAGAATAATACATTCTTTGTACCTTTTCTGATTAAAAGCAACATTATTATTTCAATCTTAGAACAACCACTGACAATTAAAAATGAACAGTACGGCAATAATTCTGCTAAGATCTCTGTTTATAGCTTTCCATATTAGGCATGAGTTTCGAATTCCATAAAAGAACTTTCTACAATGAACAGAACTTTCTACCCTTTGCCATGCTAGCATTTTTCATATTTGACAGGAGGTAAATCATTAGACACACAGTGAAAAGCCCTCGGGAATCTGTCATGAAAGCATATTTAAAATGAAATGCATACTAACATTTTTCCTTCTCTGTATGCCTCACCCTTCACATTCTCCATCTGATCCTGTAAAGGCCTCATATCTCTCAAACTCTTAGGGCAAGAAATCTGAAGAAAACCTAAAACAGTGGGGAGACAAATGCCCAAAAATAGGTAAAGATTTTAAATATTGCTTTTACAAACTTAGAAAATTGCTAGAATAACAGGATTTGTGTTAGGCAAGCATTTTCTAAAGGATATGAAGTCTGAAACTCAAATGTATGTCATTATTTAATGACTTCAGTCCTCAGTGATTTGCCAGAAAAACATACATTTTATAAGGAACAGACCAACAATATGAGGCAAAAATCTGAACATTTTGCAAAAAATCTGGACAGTTGAAATGTCGGAACTTGAAATGCTGAATGCCGACAAGCTGGAAAAAGACAGAAAACATGAGGGAAGAGCGAATCTTGAAAATCTTCCTCTTTTCTCCTTTAAACATATTTTTGCTGGGGGGCCAAGCCCCTCTGCACCCCCCCCCATGTGGGAGGGCAAACCCTTTACATCCCCCTAACTAATATATATACTCTCATCCCATCTGTCTAGGAGTTAGGGAAAACTACCCCAGCAATGTTGTGCTTTCCATAAGCAACTAAAACCAGGAGAAGACATATTGTAAATCAATTGGTTATCCTTCTCAACTAAAACCAGGTGAAGACATATTGTAAATCAATTTGTTATCCTTCTCAACTACAACCAGGTGAAGACATATAGTAAATCAGTTTGTTATTCTTCTCAACTATAGCGAGCATCATCTACTCTCTCGGAGCCTTATTCTATGTCTCTCTGCTTTTACTCTGATTGTTAATCTGTCACAGGAATCCTAAACTTAGGAATATCTTCTAAAATTTAATATTATATTGTAGAGAATGAATGTATCCTATCTGTTAGTTAATATGTATGTCAAAGTCTCTTCTATGGAAATTGTATGTCAAGAGTCTGTCCTTAAAACTATGTTTTGTAAAAAAATAGTTCTCTTGGAGCTTTTCTCCCTGGGCCTCCACTGAAAATGGACTTGTAATCCAGCTGGACTGTCCCGGTCAACAAATGTAAAATAAATAATAAAATAAAATATACCAACTCTGAGATTGCCAAACTTCGGTGAAAAGAGAATATTCCAAGAAATGGCATCTTGGACTTAGTATATACAAGCCTGTTCCTTCGGCCATTCATTCTCTGCATTTTGGACCCTTATGGGTCCTGACATTTCAAATGGTTACTAATATAAAGCATCACTCAAATCATATATTTCTTTTATGACTAAACAATGACTAGTGTTCTCAGATGAGCAGACACTTTGTCATTTGCTATCAGACACTCTTCACATACAATTTCCTTCTCTCCCTGACACAAACATCTTGATGCAATAAAAACACAATCTGAATACAGTAAATAAGTTTCAGTTGCATATTTTCCATTTTCATATTTATTTTCACATTCCGCTTACATATATATTACATACAATCTACTCAAATTGTTAAATACTTTATTTTCATCATCAAATTTACTCTGATTGTTATCTAACATTGTCAGTGTCTTTGATTTAACTGGGTGCATGTATAGACAAACATCTCTTCTAGATTCTAATAGCTTTAAAATGCAAGCTTTTATTAGGAATAATATAAAACCTAAGAATAAAATTATAATAGCTATGAATATAAAGAACTTGAAAATGCCATCTCCCAAACTGGAGAAAAGATTAGTTAACCATGCTGACTGGGAGTTATGAGCTTCTTTAGCACATGAAAGTTCAGCCACTTTTTGAATTATTTCTAGGTGACTACGAATGGCACCGGTATTATCAGGAATAAATGAGCAGCACTCCTTTTTGATGAATGCATATAGTACTCCATTTAGAAATGAGGGTGAAATCAAGTGCCATTTGGTTCTGTAGCACCACACTGCAGTGATCTCAGTGGCAGTCATCTCTTGAGTAATTATATTAACGGACTCAAAAAGTCGAGTTACTTAAAGCTTCTAAAAGCTTAAAGAGCTACTTCCTCAGCTCTCAAATGGACTCGATTGCCCGATAAGCAGGTATAATTTGTGCTTTAGAAATCACACCATCACCAAGGTCCATGTGAGTGAGTCCTTTAAAGGCAGTCTTTTGAACAGTTTTGTGATAAACCTAGGAGGCATGTATTTTTCTAGCTGGGTTTGGAATGGATTTAATGTCTCTTGCAATGACCATTAAGAATTTTTCCTGCAGGTAAAGCTGATGTAAGTCACATAGCTGGTATAAGATGGCCTATAGAACAACAACCAGACTAGTTTTTAGGTATCCTGGGAAAAGCTTGATCTTCACAAATATAATCGTCCTCAAGCAACGCTGCCATGACTCTCCCTCCAGCCCTGTCAGAAATTCTCCAACTGAAACTGGTGATACTGTGTCCACAAAAAGTTACATTTTCATGACAGCAAACAAGGCCTTTAGCAGTCATTGATAGTGGATGTGATATTACTGTAAAGGGGGGTAATAGCATGCTTAGTTTTTTGAATTTTAGTGAGAAAAAAAGTATGAAATGCAGTATGAAGCTGTATATCAGTCCCTGGTATAGGAATCAATGGACACATGCAGCAGGTATATGGGCACAAATGAAATGCAGTATGAAGCTGTATATCAGTCCCTGGTATAGGAATCAATGGACACATGCAGCAGGTATATGGGCACAAATGAAATGCAGTATGAAGCTCTATATCAGTCCCCGGTATAGGAATCAATGGACACATGCAGCAGGTATATGGGCACAAATGAAATGCAGTATGAAGCTGTATATCAGTCCCTGGTATAGGAATCAATGGACACATGCAGCAGGTATATGGGCACAAATGAAATGCAGTATGAAGCTGTATATCAGTCCCTGGTATAGGAATCAATGGACACATGCAGCAGGTATATGGGCACAAATGAAATGCAGTATGAAGCTGTATATCAGTCCCGGTATAGGAATCAATGGACACATGCAGCAGGTATATGGGCACAAATGAAATGCAGTATGAAGCTGTATATCAGTCCCTGGTATAGGAATCAATGGACACATGCAGCAGGTATATGGGCACAAATGAAATGCAGTATGAAGCTGTATATCAGTCCCGGTATAGGAATCAATGGACACATGCAGCAGGTATATGGGCACAAATGAAATGCAGTATGAAGCTGTATATCAGTCCCCGGTATAGGAATCAGTGGACACATGCAGCAGGTATATGGGCACAAATGAAATGCAGTATGAAGCTGTATATCAGTCCCTGGTATAGGAATCAATGGACACATGCAGCAGGTATATGGGCACAAATGAAATGCAGTATGAAGCTCTATATCAGTCCCCGGTATAGGAATCAATGGACACATGCAGCAGGTATATGGGCACAAATGAAATGCAGTATGAAGCTGTATATCAGTCCCGGTATAGGAATCAATGGACACATGCAGCAGGTATATGGGCACAAATGAAATGCAGTATGAAGCTGTATATCAGTCCCTGGTATAGGAATCAATGGACACATGCAGCAGGTATATGGGCACAAATGAAATGCAGTATGAAGCTGTATATCAGTCCCTGGTATAGGAATCAATGGACACATGCAGCAGGTATATGGGCACAAATGAAATGCAGTATGAAGCTGTATATCAGTCCCTGGTATAGGAATCAATGGACACATGCAGCAGGTATATGGGCACAAATGAAATGCAGTATGAAGCTGTATATCAGTCCCCGGTATAGGAATCAATGGACACATGCAGCAGGTATATGGGCACAAATGAAATGCAGTATGAAGCTGTATATCAGTCCCTGGTATAGGAATCAATGGACACATGCAGCAGGTATATGGGCACAAATGAAATGCAGTATGAAGCTGTATATCAGTCCCTGGTATAGGAATCAATGGACACATGCAGCAGGTATATGGGCACAAATGAAATGCAGTATGAAGCTGTATATCAGTCCCTGGTATAGGAATCAATGGACACATGCAGCAGGTATATGGGCACAAATGAAATGCAGTATGAAGCTGTATATCAGTCCCTGGTATAGGAATCAATGGACACATGCAGCAGGTATATGGGCACAAATGAAATGCAGTATGAAGCTGTATATCAGTCCCCGGTATAGGAATCAATGGACACATGCAGCAGGTATATGGGCACAAATGAAATGCAGTATGAAGCTGTATATCAGTCCCTGGTATAGGAATCAGTGGACACATGCAGCAGGTATATGGGCACAAATGAAATGCAGTATGAAGCTGTATATCAGTCCCTGGTATAGGAATCAATGGACACATGCAGCAGGTATATGGGCACAAATGAAATGCAGTATGAAGCTGTATATCAGTCCCTGGTATAGGAATCAATGGACACATGCAGCAGGTATATGGGCACAAATGAAATGCAGTATGAAGCTGTATATCAGTCCCTGGTATAGGAATCAATGGACACATGCAGCAGGTATATGGGCACAAATGAAATGCAGGATGAAGCTGTATATCAGTCCCTGGTATAGGAATCAATGGACACATGCAGCAGGTATATGGGCACAAATGAAATGCAGTATGAAGCTGTATATCAGTCCCCGGTATAGGAATCAATGGACACATGCAGCAGGTATATGGGCACAAATGAAATGCAGTATGAAGCTGTATATCAGTCCCTGGTATAGGAATCAATGGACACATGCAGCAGGTATATGGGCACAAATGAAATGCAGTATGAAGCTGTATATCAGTCCCCGGTATAGGAATCAATGGACACATGCAGCAGGTATATGGGCACAAATGAAATGCAGTATGAAGCTGTATATCAGTCCCTGGTATAGGAATCAATGGACACATGCAGCAGGTATATGGGCACAAATGAAATGCAGTATGAAGCTGTATATCAGTCCCTGGTATAGGAATCAATGGACACATGCAGCAGGTATATGGGCACAAATGAAATGCAGTATGAAGCTGTATATCAGTCCCTGGTATAGGAATCAATGGACACATGCAGCAGGTATATGGGCACAAATGAAATGCAGTATGAAGCTGTATATCAGTCCCTGGTATAGGAATCAATGGACACATGCAGCAGGTATATGGGCACAAATGAAATGCAGTATGAAGCTGTATATCAGTCCCTGGTATAGGAATCAATGGACACATGCAGCAGGTATATGGGCACAAATGAAATGCAGTATGAAGCTGTATATCAGTCCCTGTATAGGAATCAATGGACGCATGCAGCAGGTATATGGGCACAAATGAAATGCAGTATGAAGCTCTATATCAGTCCCGGTATAGGAATCAATGGACACATGCAGCAGGTATATGGGCACAAATGAAATGCAGTATGAAGCTGTATATCAGTCCCCGGTATAGGAATCAATGGACACATGCAGCAGGTATATGGGCACAAATGAAATGCAGTATGAAGCTGTATATCAGTCCCCGGTATAGGAATCAATGGACACATGCAGCAGGTATATGGGCACAAATGAAATGCAGTATGAAGCTGTATATCAGTCCCCGGTATAGGAATCAGTGGACACATGCAGCAGGTATATGGGCACAAATGAAATGCAGTATGAAGCTGTATATCAGTCCCGGTATAGGAATCAATGGACACATGCAGCAGGTATATGGGCACAAATGAAATGCAGTATGAAGCTGTATATCAGTCCCTGGTATAGGAATCAATGGACACATGCAGCAGGTATATGGGCACAAATGAAATGCAGTATGAAGCTGTATATCAGTCCCTGGTATAGGAATCAATGGACACATGCAGCAGGTATATGGGCACAAATGAAATGCAGTATGAAGCTGTATATCAGTCCCTGGTATAGGAATCAATGGACACATGCAGCAGGTATATGGGCACAAATGAAATGCAGTATGAAGCTGTATATCAGTCCCTGGTATAGGAATCAATGGACACATGCAGCAGGTATATGGGCACAAATGAAATGCAGTATGAAGCTGTATATCAGTCCCTGGTATAGGAATCAATGGACACATGCAGCAGGTATATGGGCACAAATGAAATGCAGTATGAAGCTGTATATCAGTCCCTGGTATAGGAATCAATGGACACATGCAGCAGGTATATGGGCACAAATGAAATGCAGTATGAAGCTGTATATCAGTCCCTGGTATAGGAATCAATGGACACATGCAGCAGGTATATGGGCACAAATGAAATGCAGTATGAAGCTGTATATCAGTCCCTGGTATAGGAATCAATGGACACATGCAGCAGGTATATGGGCACAAATGAAATGCAGTATGAAGCTGTATATCAGTCCCTGGTATAGGAATCAATGGACACATGCAGCAGGTATATGGGCACAAATGAAATGCAGTATGAAGCTGTATATCAGTCCCTGGTATAGGAATCAATGGACACATGCAGCAGGTATATGGGCACAAATGAAATGCAGTATGAAGCTGTATATCAGTCCCTGGTATAGGAATCAATGGACACATGCAGCAGGTATATGGGCACAAATGAAATGCAGTATGAAGCTGTATATCAGTCCCTGGTATAGGAATCAATGGACACATGCAGCAGGTATATGGGCACAAATGAAATGCAGTATGAAGCTGTATATCAGTCCCTGGTATAGGAATCAATGGACACATGCAGCAGGTATATGGGCACAAATGAAATGCAGTATGAAGCTGTATATCAGTCCCTGGTATAGGAATCAATGGACACATGCAGCAGGTATATGGGCACAAATGAAATGCAGTATGAAGCTGTATATCAGTCCCTGGTATAGGAATCAATGGACACATGCAGCAGGTATATGGGCACAAACCCACTAGTCACTAATATTGTGAGTCTGTGCATAGATGTACAAGGCAGGAAAAAGTATTGAATCTAGGACGCCATTCAGGTGTTCTTGATTCGATTTAACGAAGCATCTCTCTCTAGTCTTAGAAATGCATGTGCATCTGTTAAGAAATGGTTCAGTACTTATGGTTACAATGGTTGCAGAGGGTGATGTACTCACAGTTCTGGATGGCAAAAGCAAACAAAATAAAACAATCATCAGAATCGCAGTAGCTGTTACAATGAGAGGTCCATAAGGAAAATGAGCATGTTGGGACTAAAGAGGATCTTGAAGAAAATGCAAGCATGGATGTTGCATTGTTTGGTTATAGTCCTTGCAAAGTTGATCACCAAATAATCTTTGACCAAAAACATTGACTGCAAATCACTTTGCAAGTGAATGCTCTTTGGATGACATATTCTTTATGACCATGTCCAAAAGATATGTTGAATTGCTGATGCTGGATTCAGATGCAAGAAAAAACACTGCTGATGTTGAAGAAGAGTTAGTAAAGTTTACTTCAGGCCAGGATAAAGTAATGGAATTAAATGATTTCACTTCCTGGTCTGGTACAAAGGGCAACCCAGCTACACTCACTTCTGGATTTAACCTGGATAGCAGTGATTAACACTCAGTTCCTGAGTTGGTCTGCATGAAAAAACATCATTGGCTGTCCCTGTTTTTTCATCTGGTTCTGCTGGCGACAGGTTCTCCTGGCTCATGTGGAATGACATGAATGGAGTCTTGGTTGCAGTCATCATGAGGAAGGGTCTTCTTGATATTTGACACAGGGATACAGGTGTGGAGGCCTTCACAACAGATGGCAGCGGCAGTGACCCTTTTGGGTCTGAGTGAGTCTCTTCAGGAATGTACCTTAATGTAGACAAAATCTCCAGGCTGCAATTCATGACTTTGTTGTTCTGTAGGTTATTGTTTGGCATACAGAATAATTTTTTTATACTTCTGCAAAACAGAACAAAGAGATTTACAATAGAAGAAAATGGAGGGGTGTAGCAAGCATTCTCATAAGCCTGCCCATAAGGATTTCATGAGGGGCCAACTCTCTAGTGGTGCTAACTGCACTTCTCATATTGCATAAAACTAAGGGCAAAGCTTCTGGCCATTTAAGACAATCTCCTCACAGACTTTAGTTGATTGGGTCAAAAGGAAATGGCTTGGTTAGCTTTGCCCACTACCCCTGAACATTGTGTTATATAGGAACAATTGAACTGCAATTTTACATTCAGACGAGCAAATCTGCTGTATTAGGTGACTAGTAAAGTGAGTGCTCTGATCTGATTGAATGCACCAAGGGACTCCAAATCTAGGGATCAGTTGTGTTCACAACTTTTTGGCTACTGTCATTGCAGGATTCTTAACACAATGATACACCCCTACCCATCCAGAAAATATGATAACAACAACAAATTTATATCTGGATTTCTGCACTTAGAGAAATTCAATGAAGTCCTACTGTATGGAACAAAATGGCCTCCACAAGGTTTTTTCAGTGTTTGAATACGTGCAGGTACAGATTTAGACACATTGTGTTCTAAGCAAACTGTACAAGTATTTACAAAATGCTGAGTGACTTCTGAAAGATGAGGATCGTACGAATCATTGGAAATCTGTTTTATTTAAGCATTTTTGCCCAAATGAAAAGCTAAATGTTAAGCAGGCTTTGACCAATTTAGTTAAGAACCTTTGTGGGGCTACTAGTCATCCAGCTAGGTGATTCCACAAAAGGTCTGGAGACCGTCTGCAGCCATCATTCGTCCACCTAATTCTCTGATTCCTCAGTCTGACTCTGAGAAAATAACAGCTCCTATAAAGAAATATTGTTGTACATTTCATTTATTTGCTGTAAAAATAAAGCCTGAACAGGATAAAATAATGCAGCCAGCCTTACCACCATATCTGCAAAATTATTTCCCGTAGTTAAAAAAGAATCATCATGTTTATGTGCGGCACATTTAACCACAGCTACCTTTCTTGGCAGAAATAAAGCATCTAATAAATCATTAACAAAAAATAAATTTTTAATAACAGTTCCTGCTGAAGTCGAATAACATCACTCTCTTCAGAAGTGTCCCGAAATCACAAACCTGCTCCATAAGCATAACACGAATCTCTGAAAAGTGTTACTGATTCATCTTTCAAAGTCTTACAGGCTTCAGTAGTAGCTACAAGTTCTTCTGCTTGAGGAGACATAATTTCATTTAATTGTCCAGTTAACAAGATTCTGCCTTATGTACAAACAAAAAAAGCTGTTACGAGTTCACCATGGTCTCTTCAAACACAGGAGCTATCCACAAAAAGAACTAAATCTGGATTCTGTAATGGAATGTCTTGTAAATCCAATGCAGGAGAAAGCACATTGTTAACAACTACACAGTTGTGAGGTTCTCTTTCGCCTGCTGTAGGAGTTAAAGAAGCAGGGTTAAGTGGTGGACATCGAGTAATCTGTAAAGAAGGGGTTGTTAAGTAAAGACAACTCATATTTAGATAACAGTGCTGCAGATAAGTATTGCATTTTAGTCTTCAATAACAATGTCTCTAGAGAATGTGGTACTGCTACGTAAGTCTTGTCCCAAGAGTTAGAACACCTGCCTGTCATGGCCATCACCCTAAGGCAGTGGGGGAGGGCTGCTGCTACAGTATCAAGATTTGAAATGAAATAAGCAATAGGTCTGTAATCATCATTTCTACATTGTGCTAAGAATAGTAATCTTTTTTTTTTGCATTAAAAAACAAGAAAAATCTCTTAGAATAATCTGGAAACCCAAGTGCAGTATGGTTTAAAAGTAAGTTTTCAATTCTAAATGACAGTCTTGCCAGGGTAAATGTTCAGGGTTATCTTTCTTTAGTAATTTTATTAAAGTTTTCACTTCTTCTTCTTTGGCTTTTCCCGGTTAGGGGTTGCCACAGCAGATCACCTGTCCGCTCATTATTCGCAGTGGAGTTTTTAGAGTGTCAAGTTGCCAGCCCAACCTTCCACAGAAGACACACATGCACACACTCACACCTAGGGCCAATTTAGAGTGTCCAATCCACCTACAGCATGTCTTTGGGATGTGGGAGGAAACTGGAGCACCCGGAGGAAACCCTTGCGACCACAAGAAGGACATGCAGACTCCATACAGAAGGCACCCCAGCCGAGGATCGAACCGGAAAACCTCTTGCTGTGAGGCAGAAACGCAACTGCTACACCACCGTGGCCACCTTTATTATTAAAGGTTTCATAATTAGAAATCCCTTGTCAACAGTAACCTGTTAGTCCCATGAAAGCTTTTACCATTTTAATGTAGCAGGACACAATTTCCATAGCTGCAGTTTATCCTTGATAACTTTAAATCCTAACTCGGCTATGTTTGTCAAAATAAAAGTAGTATACTATATGCAGTCATTTGGGGTTTTGTTTCTGAATCTAAAAGTAAATCATCTACGTACTGAATTAGAGTAGAACCAGAAGGAGGTTTAATCTTGTTCAGCTGTTTTTTCATTTCTGTAGAGAAAATGGTGATTCTACGTATCCCTGCAGTAATCTAGTCCAAGCATACTGTTTCCCTGTATATGTAAATAAAAACAGATAGTGACTATCTGAATGTATAGGAACAGAAAAGAAACAGATGAAATGTCTATCACTGAGAAGGCAGTTGAATCCGATGACACTACTGCTCATAAATCTTTTACATATATATATATATATATATATATATATGTGTGTGTGTGTGTATTTTTCCCCGGGTGTCTTAGTTGGTAAAATAGGAGTGTTACAGGGATTTCAAGTTATAACGATACCTCATTGTAACAAGACAGAAATAACAGGTTTGATTCCTTTTTCCGCTTCTACCGACAAAGGATAGTAAAGTGCCATAGACAGACACTCACAGCATTTTAATTTTATAAACGCAGGTTCTGTCTTTTATGAGCCACATCTCATTTTCACAAATAGTCCAGAGATGTGCAGGCATTACTTTTAATACCTGCAAGCTGGCATTTTCTACATCTCTTTCTGATTTTATAATGGCAAAAAAGGTGTCTTCATCTGTACAGGTGTTATTCGAGTATAATCCTAAAGGTTCTCTGCAAATTTATTATTTATTTTATTTATTTGCAGTTGGTTAACCAGGATAGTCCATTGGGCCAATAAGAACCTGTTTTCAATGGAGTCCTGGGGAGAAAAGCTCCAAAACAAAGGTTACAAAAATTATTACAGCAGCTTACAATTTCAAAATATTAGTAGGTTAAACACAAAGCTTTAAAGCAGTGGTAACAAAAGATTGCAGCAGTTTACAATGTCAGTCATTTGTGGGTTGCAAACTAAATAAAGATTAAGCTGTTGCAAACTAATTTTTAGGTTTTATTTTGTAGAACAACCCAGATTTAAGTAGGAGCAAAGAAAGAGTTTAGTTAAAAATTTTTTAGAAAAATAAAGCATTGTGGTAGTATATATATAGTTTTTTCAGAGGAATAGTAGGGTAGAGAACTACAGTTGACTTAATTATATGGTGTCTGGTAATATATGAATAAGTTGAAGGTAGTAAGTGGAGAATAGGCTATGAGGGGTGGGATCAGGAGCATTCCCAGGAGGATGTTAGATGTGAGTGCAGTGATTTTTTGAAAGCAGGGAGGTAGGTAGCAAATATCTAAACGTACACCACCTGGTGTACCATAAAAGGGGCATTTTAATTTACATACCAAATCTCTACCTAACAGAGTTAGAGGGGCATAATTTTCTAAAAAGAAAAAAAAATGTTCTTTTAGTGTAAGGATTTGAATAGGAACAGCTTTGTTTCTGCACAGTCTCAAAGGATTCCAAAATTCCAAACACTTCCACACCCCGAATCATGTGTTTGGAAAGTGGAATGTATTTAGCAGTTGCTGAAGTAATCATAGATCTAGTAGCTCCTCTATCAATGAGAAGTGGAATAGATGAATTTTTCACTGTAATATTGATAGAAGGACTGCCCTATTTAATCGATACCAAGGGATATAACCACGGTTCCTGCTCATGGCTGACATAATGGTTTTGTTGCCATGCTGGCAGCTGCCAAGCAGTGTCTCTTAGATTGTTGTGGTGCCTGAACATTTGGCAAATTCATTTCCTGTACAGACATCAGCCATTCATTTCACCAGTGTCCAGACTGACCACAATTAAAACAAGTATTTAAATGTGGTACACCTGGCAGTGTCTGTGGTGATGCAGGGGGATAATAATTGTGCTGATATTTTCCTGGGGGTTTGTTTGGAAATATCAAAATCTACTTCTTACCCTATTTTTTTACTTTATTTATTTTATATTTTTTTTACCTGTAAAGTCCGACCAGACAGAAGTCCCTTTTCAGTGGAGGCATGGGAAGAAAGCTCCAAATTTACAGAGAGTTGTACATAAATGCAGAATATTACAGCAGTACATTGTACATAGATACAAAGCAATACATACAAAGTGTTTATATATATATATATATATATATATATATATATATATATATATATATATATGGGTCTACTGCTTTTGGTGGAATTACATTTGGCGGAAAATGATTTCAGGCAGCCCACTTTACCGAAAATGCATTTCACTGAAAACCCATTTGGTCGAATCGCATTTGGTTGAAAATGGAATATAGCCCCTGCCCCACTGCAGTGCGACCCTGGAGTGAGAATATAAAGTAAGAGGGGTGGGGGGCACAGCCTCCCACATAATTGCAGTGTATGCACTATTATATACATGTGTATCCATTAAAAATACATTGAAACATATAATGTCAGTAAAAACAAGTTGCAAAATGTGGAGGGCTATGCCCCCCCACACCCCCTAACTTTATATTCTCACTCTAGGGTTGCACTGCAGTGGGGCACGGGCTATATTCCATTTTCTACCAAATGGAATTCGACCAAATGAGCTTTCAGTGAAGTGGGTTGCCTGAAATTATTTCGACCAAATGTAATTCGATCAAAAGCAGAAGACCCATATATATATTTCAGTTTTCCATGCGTACAAATGCTTGTGCTGAAAATCTATTTGTGAGGTTTGCTTTGTTAAAATGTAAATGAATTAAATAAAATGTACATGTATTATCGCAACTGAATTAAATGTATATGGTGTAATAGAGTACACTGGCACAGCAAATGTTAACTTTAAGAAAAATAAGGGAAATGTAAGTAAGCTGTTAAGCCATTAAAATGTGACCCCACAGTGCTGAATAGGACTGGAGATGATAGGTCTGTGAAAGCGTCTTTGTTCATTAGCTCAGTAAAAAGAGAAGAGGCCCCAGGCACTGCAATAAACATTTAGATGTATATTCTGGCCATCTATGCTAAATTCCTGTTTCAGCTTCAAAGGGGAATACTGTGAGAACATAGAGTTGGGTGACCAGATGAGGTAATTCTGCCAGCCCTCTTTCAAATTATATTTTAGATATTAAAAAGAGAAATCTCAGAGTATTGAGTATTCTGTTTGGGAAGCCAGACTAGAAAGATCCTCACCCACAGCATCTTGCCTTGCGGTAGTAAGTAACTTAACTGGGGAACAGTAATTGGTTTACTGTAAATATATATGTAGTATTTTCATGCTCTTTTATTTATTATTAAATATATTTAAACTTTTATTGTGGCTAGCCCTTGTAGAAAGTATTTAACCTTTGTGAGTGCATATATTTATTTGGTGACACTGGTTGAGCCACTCCAGAAGGCCTAGCCATCTTGGTGAACTACTACCATTTGTATTAGTATTAATTGGACACCCTTTGTTAAGGGCCTTAGAGTAGCTGATTGGGAAGTGTCTCAGGTGTGTGTGTGTTTGTGTGTGTGTGTGTGTGTGTGTGTGTGTGTGTGTGTGTGTGTGTGCTTGTGTGTGTGTGTGTGTGTGTGTGTGTGTGTGTGTGTGTGTCTTGTGCGCATGCAGTGTGGTGTGTGCGCATGTGTGAGTGTGTAGGTGTCTGTGTGTGTCTGTGTGTGTGTGTGTGTGTGTGTGTGTGTGTGTGTGTGTGTGTGTGTGTGTGCAAATCAAATCTCTCAGTGTGTGTGTGTGTGTGTGTGTGTGTGTGTGTGTGTGTGTGTGTGTGTGTGTGTGTGAGTGTGTGTGTGTGTGAGAGAGGACTGGAAAGCACACAGAGAGGGTGCTGGAGGACTAGGATCCAGGCTCCTTGATTACTGGCCCAGTGTGGGGATGACACATATTGGTGGCCATCACATATTGGTAGCAGTGGTGGGCATCACGCAAGTCATTTTGCATGATATATGTAAGCCCACCACATTTTGTGGTGAATGATATCCCAGTTATAGACACACATAAGTTATGGGGCAGTTTTTTTTCTGTTTGCTGTTATAGACAGACTTCAATCTGTGAGCTTTATTAGACATCCTTGAGACGGGAATTATATATAATTGCCCAGTCATATTTCACATTGCTTGCACATTCTGTCTTTATTGCTTTTTCCTGTCCAGTATTTAAAAATTTGACATGTGTTCCATGGATTGCATTGATTATAATAATGGATATAAATCTTTTACAAAAGGCAGCAGTCTACATAATCATTTTACAGGTGGCTTTTCAAACTAACACAAATGGAGATGCGTAGCTCTAGCTAGACAGGTTGAATACATGTTACTACAAGTTCCTGTTCATATTACTCATTTGTAGTATAATTCATCTTGCGTTATTTATTTATATTTGCACTTTAATTAATAAATTGTTGGGAAGTTAGTCGCATAAACCAGATGGATGTGTATTGAATGTCCAAGCCAGTTTAAGGCTTTTTAGACTAATACAGACATCCTATAAATGAAATACTGTCTCTTCTGGTGAATTCACAGATTATTGATTTATATTCCTTTGATAAAAATTCATACATCCAAATGAGATGATCTGGAACTAAGCGATTTTGTACCATGGATATTACTGTATAAGTGAGAGGCGTCACTGATAATTCAGAATAAGGAGGGTAGTAATTAAAAGTATTCCGTTTTACATTAAGGTATTTTGATAAATGATGCCAGACTATGTTATTAGTAATATAGATCATAAGCCAGCCCAGTGGTATAAAGTTTTGCATTCACTTCCACAAAACACTTGAGTTCATGTCTAGCTTGTGCAGTCAGTTCAAGTTTGCAATTTGCATGAGTTTTGTTATTCACTGTTAAGTAGATGATCACAAGTTTTCAGATTTATAGTGACATGGGGGTGGTCAAAGGTCAGTGTACTTCAGAGAAAGAGTGAGACAAGTATTTCATTATATGTCAGTCATGTTCTTCCCTGAAGTACAGTGTACAGTGACCCTAGACAATAATAAAGTAAGGGGTACGGGAGTGCAATGAACTTGGCTCTCACAAGAAATAATTTTAAAAATTTCATATTAACTCATAAAATGAAAAGCTCAAATAAATGTACTGTAAAAAAATAAGTACACTCCAGCTGTCACTTACAAACTGGTGTGACTGCATTTTGTGTTCAGAGATTTGGTGGTAATTAGACTGAATGCAGTGAAGCTAGCATAGAGTTATAAATTCCTGACCATGACCTAGGAGACCCGGGATCAGTTAGTGATTTCTAAACACCATTCCAAACCTAACATATGTGGTATAACTGAAAACATATCCGTGACATCAACCATTACAAAAATAACATTTTCCCGATGCAAGCACTGTCTTATTCTATTCAGAAAACCTCATGAATCTCTTACTAAATAATTTAAATGGCATAATACCCCTTTTAATTTCAAATCAATATGCTTGGCCAGGGAAAATGTCTTGGATGCCCTGACATCCACAATTGGTCTCAATGGAGGAACAAACAAGTCCTTATGGAACTTCAGGATGCCAAAAATTGTGGATGTCAAAAAAATTCCACCTTTAAATATTTGTAATCCACATGGGTAATTTGCCCTAGCATTAACATATTATATAATAAAGAGTCTATTATTTTATAAGCAACAAGCATTTCATTTGTAAATACCTCCTCATAGGTCCCATTTCACAAAATTATTGACATTTTATTAATGTACTCAGTGGAACTCATAACTACTAGTACCCCACCCTTATCAGATCTCATTAACCTGACTGATGTATATGCACATATTTTTATAAATTCCATTGTTCAGAATTCAAATTAAACCAACAGGAGCTCTATTTGTGCGTCAAAAGCTCCCTAATGTCATAATCACAAGTGTGCTCAAATAGCTGTAAAACTGGATTAAGTGAGGGGTTAAATGTACTAGGTTTTGTTAAAGGAGTCCCATTATCAAATGATAAAGATCCAACCTTTAGAAAATATAAGGTCAATCGCAACATCAGCAAGCTTAGCCCTTGAAGTAGGGACAAACATAAAGCCTTTAGAAAACACATCAACAAACGATTCTGTTATAATTACTTTGCTATAATTATAAACTTTAATGCCACAAAAAATTATCGCGTTAGTTTGTTCTTCCAGAGTCCACTCTGTTGCAATTACCTTCATTCCTCCCTACTTGCATACATGTGGACCCTGTCCCCTTCTTTATTTTTTGCAAGATCCTCTTGGATCTCCTCAAAGGGGGAAATCTCCTCAAAGGGGGCTGCTATTCTAAAGGGACAGAATGGTTAAAATACCCAGAGCCATCCTCTGTATTAGAATTGAGTGGCTTCTTCCCAACATGTGTTGACTCCCTAGTGTCCAAGCTCCATGCCTGAGACCACAGAGGATCTGGTTAAGCCTTGGCTTTCATATAATCATTATTGTCACTCTTAAGTTTCAGTGCTAGAATGTTTATTTTCCTATCATCTGGGCTGTGCTTTTCTATCCATACTGCTCTGAATACCCTTAATAGCCATTTCTCCACTATCTCAACTGACACGATGGTCAGGACAAATATCCGCTTTCAGTAGAGGCCGGGAGAAAAAGCAATTACACAAAGATTAAGAAGAATTAAAACAATTAAATAATAATAATAAATAATAAACAAAATAAAATAGGTACAAAGTTTTGTAGTCATCTCTGTGCTAACATCATCCAAGGATGCTGCTATCTCTGATTCCATTTTGTTTAGGGGTCTTCATACATCTTCTAGGGTGAGCTCTTTAGCCTCTTTCATTTAGGCTGTATATGGGGCAGTACAGCTTCTGTGTCGTTTTCTTCATTCAGAAGCTGATAGAAGTACTTGTTCCATTTGTCTATGATGATCTTCTGACTGGCGAGCAGGCTGTGGATGGCCCTCTTTCTTTGTCAACCCGATGGAGTTTCTTTCTGCAGTCTGCTGTGTCGTGTTTCCAGAAGCTGGTAGAGCACCTCTGATGCATTGTTTTTTTGCTGTTGCAACTGCTGTCTCAGCATCTTTGTTAGCCAGCTAGTATTCCTTCTAACCTGGTCCATCTTTTTTATTGTCCACTTTTTCCTGTACTTCCTTCTTTTGATAACTGGTTGTATTTCCGCATTTCCCCACCGGGTTTCTTTATTATTTTATTTTAATTTATCTTTTGTCATCTTGGTTAGTACCCTCTTTTCAGGAGACACCCAAAGTCGTACTTATGCTACTAAGTGAAATATGGCCAGGGCATCGAGGAGCTTCCTCTGCTCTTTCCACCGTTGTGGCAAGCCATAGGGTAGCTGCAGTGAATGGCAAAAGAGGATGGAGGAGGAAGGTTTTGGGGGTTGAACACAAAAAAGCAGAAGTCACGTCAAGTGTTGTAAGAAAGAAGCAAGTATGGGGAATGAATGAGCATATAGTGGTAGCATTTTTTGTGAAACTGGATCTGGATTTATAAATAGTGCAGCAAAGGAGATATCACACTTTAAAAATGTTATTTTGGAACAAGAAACATCTTTATTAAATTATCGCATATGACATAGGCAATCATACATTTATTTAAATGAAAACAAACAATGTTGACATAATTGTAGTTGCAAACATTATACATCACTTTTCAGTCATTGTCAAACATTACACAGCTCATTCAAATCCTGCCTTCTTTTAAACCTAGTTCCTCTTCTACATGTATTGTTCACACAATTCCCATTTTTCCTGTGTAATTTACCCCTACCGTTTCCAGTTGTTTTATCTCTGTTACTATATTCACTACTTCTAGTAAAGTTGGTTTAGACTTTGATGTTCATTTTCTAGTAATTACTTTTTGGCAGCCACCGTAATTAGATTCAGAAAGGCATTACTGTGTCTAGGCAATCCCTATGCTGTATCATATCTCAAAAAATAATTTCCTTAGTTATACCAATTTGCTCACCCAGTATTTCTGACAGAGCAGTCTGCAGGGAATCTTTTAAGTCTGCCAACTCATTACTACTCATTACACTCCCAGAAAATATGTTCTCAGTTACCTCTTTCTTCCCCATCACACCTCCAACATTTGCTGTCTACCCGAGGAAAAATTCTTTGGAGTGTACTTGGGGTATAAAAATGGTTCCCTATTACATCCTTGAAGACGCACTTACCCGAATACATAAATGCCAACACGTCTCCATCGAACCACGTAAACATCGATCGTCCTGAAGCGCGAAATCCGAAACGTCGAATCATCATGGTTGGCCCTTCCGTGGTATAGCTCTGTAAGGTAAGTGTGTGATAGTTACGGACCTTAGGGTTAGGGTGCGGGTTAAGGTAAGTGCATAGATGGTAATGTATGTGAGATTTAATGTAGGGTTAGATGTAGGGTTTTGTTACGCTTATGTGTGTAGATTATTTATTTTGTTTGGGTATAGCTTGTTAAGGTAAATGTGCGATAGTTACGGACCTTAGGGTTAGGGTGCAGGTTAAGGTAAGTGCATAGATGGTGGTATATGCAAGATGTAGTGTAGGGTTAGAAGTAGGATTTAGTTTAGGGTTAGAAGTAGGGTTTTGGTTGGTGTATGTATGTGTTTGTTTGGGTAGGTAGTATGTAGCGGGCAGTGGGGTGGGACAAGTATGACGGTTCGAGCTTTTGAATTTTGCGGTTTAGGGCATTCAATGTATTCACGGTTCACGGAATATGTGTCGGCGTTTTTGTATTCGGTTATTAGGGCTTTCGAGCTTGCAATATAGACCCTATAAAAATACCTATATAAACACTTCCAACTAAAGATCCTAAATCTTCTAGACTTTGTTGAATATTTGGGAGACATACTTATATCCCCCATTGTTTCTTTGTGAATTGCTTATCCAAACTCTCTTCCCAATCCTTTCTAACCTTCTCTGATTGATTCCTATAGTTATCATGCAATATTTTATATGCTGTACTAATTATTTATTTTTTAACATCAGCTTCTGTTCTAAATTCTGCTAAAAAAATTATAGTGCTGGTCTCTCACTTTGTGCCACGTATTTCCTTCTCCTTGCCTATACTCTGATTTCAGTCCTTGACAGGGAAGGCAATCTCTGTCCTGCAGTTCTAATAAATTCTTGGCCTCTTCACATTCTATTACTTTTCCTTCTCTAATTATTTGTTCCCTATACCTTATTTTTTACCAGTGTTCTCTAATAAATTCCAGCCCCCTGTTGCCTATTGTCTGATCCCTAAATTACAGTCATCCCTATCATCAGAATCTCCTTTCTCCCTTCCTGTGTTGGCTTAGTTCTTAGAATACTTTCTGCTACTATATAAATATAGTATTCTGCATGGTTATTGTTAATCTCCTTAAGGATCTACATCCAAAATCCCAGTCTCTCTTTATTTCTTGAGCTTTCCCCCTGTTTCATTACCAACCCTTTCCACTTTGAATTATAGGTTTCTGCTTGTGTTATGTATAGGAGTCTTAACTGTGTAGCACTGAAATACCCCTTCAAATCGGGTAATTTCAAACTGCCTTTTATAATTGGAAGAATTAGCTTATCCCACTTGATTCCTATCAACTTCCCATACAAGATGAAATCCTTCAGCTTTTTATAAATTGCTGTCTAGAACTTCTCCTCTAGTTGATAAAAACATTCCTGACCTGCATATAAGACTAAAGGGACTTAAAACATGTTAACTGCTTGTACCTTACTATCCATAACCATATAACAGAACTTCCATTTTCTCAGTTTTTGTATTTGTCACAAAAGGAAATACTACCAGCCCAGTTATCTGGAATTTTATAAATAATTCTATGTCATTTGTGAATATTGCCATAATTCATACAGAAGTGTGTGTAAAGGTGTAAAGTACTGAGCTAAAATGTAACCACAGCATGCCCTGCTGGCTTAGAATAGAAATGTATATAAACGATTGTAACTGTGTAAATGTGCATGTTTTAACAGTAAAAACTAGAACATAGAGGGCTAACTTGCAAAACTTAAAGAAAATAAGTTGAAATTAAATTGTTTAATGATTGTGCTATAAAAGCTATCTCTCAGATTCAGTTTAGTAGCAGACACAATGTCTAGAGTTAGAAGTTTTTGTATTGTCTTGGAAGAGAAGTAATTACTAGGTTTGAGATGCAGAAGTGTTTTATTGTTTTTTGACTTCCAGGGTCTTCAGACATCTGAGAAATATGTGTTTTTCACACATAGATGTTAAATTCTGTTAGTTTCTGACAAAGGGGGGTTAGCTTGGGAACTAAAAGTCAGCAGACAAAAAGTGATGTCATCCAAGCTAACCTAGCAGTAATATCTCATATTAATTTAAGAGCTCTTTCTCAGAGACAGACTGTGCATTTTGTATCTTGTCTTTGACCTAGAAACATCCAATCATCACCACCTTCTGCACTTCTGCCTGTGTGTTGTTCTGTAAGTAAGTTTTTAGGGCATAGTAACTCTTTTAGATTCAGATAGAAGCTTTAGTAAAGTATAGCTTAGATGTTTTCTTTATGTATTTGAGACTGTCCTGCAATGTTGTTTTAAATATTTCCTGTGATTTGAACTCTGAATTCACTGTGAATACATATTTAGTATTGTCTTGTTCTTTTATTAATTATAAAATATATTCAAACTTATCTTTGTGGCTGATATATGTGAGACATATTTAAGCTCTCACAGTACTTGCATATCTATTTGGTGACACTGTACAGGCCACCCCTAAATAGCCTTGCTCTTGGTCAGACTACCATTTGGTTTATTAGTAAAATTACACAGTAGGATTGGACAGCATTTGTTAAGGGCCTTAGAGTAGCTGATAAATAGTTGGCTGGTGGCAGCTGCAACTACCTTATAGTCTGGTCAGAGTGTGTGTGTTTGTATATAAATCAAATCTCAAAGTGTGTGTGTGTGTGTGTGTCAGCTACTTGGGGCAGGGACACGAAGCACTGGTTGGACAGAGAGGGTGCTGGAGGTTTTGGCTTGGCCACTCAGCTGAGATCTCAACTCTATAGTTGTGCCAGTGGGAAGTCTTATTGGGGATGTGGAGAAAGAGGGAGAAAACTGTCCTAGACTGACTGTGATCTCTGCATGCTCTAAAGGGAAATTGCATTTTACTGTGTGTGTACTTGTCATTCTCCCAGAGTGTGTGTTCACCACTGTTGCCAGTGGTGAGGATTGAGGCTCCTTGATTACTGGGCCAGTGCAGGGGTGTCACGAAGTAATTGGTTGGCAGTGGTGGGATAGCCACATCACATATTATTTGGCTTGTAGTGGTATGGATACTGAATTCCTGTAGCCTGTAAACAGTGGTCATTAAGGAAGGTGGTTGTACTCTCAATCAGCCATGCAGTGAACATTTAGAGTTTCATATCACAATTGTTTTATTTTTTTTGTTAGCTTAGTTAGTCAGGGAGAGCAGGCAAGCATATCAGCAAAGGAGTATGGTAAGATGACAAGGAGCCATTTGGCTGAGATGTGCCAGGCTAAAGGACTGGAGCATGCCAACCTGCCTAAGGCAGAAATGATTGTAGGCTTGGGCATAGCTGCATCACAGACCAGCAGTCAGGAGGACAACCAGGCTGGCCTTGGAGATGTACCACTCACAGAAAATGGACAGTTCAGTCGTTCCACAGAGGACTTAAAAATCAGTCTGGAGTTAAAGAGACATGAACTGGAGGTCACACATTTGGAAATAAAAGCAGCAGATAGACTGAGACATCTGGAGGCTGAGGAAAATGAGAAAGTGTGACATCTGGAGGCTGAGGAGAAGGAGAGGCAGAGGCAACATGAGAAGGAGATGCTGACTCTTCGCCAGGGTCATGGAGGTAATGGGGAAGGGAGGAACCGAACCCCAGAAGCAACAAAGGTCAGTAAATTTCTTCCACAATTTACAGAGGGGGATAATTTTGATAGTTTCAGGCATAGGTTTGAAAGAGTATATAAACAGTATAATGTTGACCAAGGGCTCTGGGTACGGTTCCTGATCCCCTTACTCCATGGCAAAGCTGTAACTGCTATTTCTAAATTGTCTGATACTGATTGCTTAAATTATAATACAGTCAAAAATTGTTTGTTAGAATGCTTTAAGTTAACTTCTGAAGCTTATAGGAAAAAGTTTCGTGACCATAGATGCAAGGCAGATGAAAGTGTGTGTGAATATATTGCTGAACTAAGCACTTGTTTTCATAGGTGGGTGAGTGGATGTCAGGTCATCATTTCTGAAGGGCTGGCAGAACTTTTCATGAGGGAATAAGCCCTTAGCACTTTCCCTGAGGACATGAGGATCTGGTTAGCTGATAGACAATGCAATTCTGCAGATGAGTTGGGGAAGAAGGGAGACCTATACCTAGCAAGCAGGGCATCACTGCACAGGAAAGGGACACCCAGTGCTGCTTATGAGTCTAAGGGAACCCATGGTGGGCAGCCCAGACTGCCCCAACAGAGTCCGCCAATAGCAGTTGAAGCCACTAGTCCAGGTACACATCCACGACCAAGGGTTAAAAGCTTTAACTACAACCAGTGGGGCCATGTAGCATATAGATGTCCATGGAGGCAAGGTGGGGAACAAAAGGTGCGAGAGCCAGTAAGTGGGAATGACAAAATGCCAACAGCAAGTTGTCTCGAGACAACAAGGGTACCAAACTACCCCAAGAGGTTATATCCTTATCATAGTAAATGGGCACCAGGCCACTGCTAAGAGAGGCACAGCCTCTGGCTTAACCATTGTGAGGTCTGCAATGGTTAAAGAGGAGCAGCACTTGCTTGGGCAATCTACTCCAGTCAGAGCTTTAGGAGAGACTCCATTTCAAATACCTTTGGCTAGGGTTTACCTTGACTCAGAAGGGGGGAAAGGAAGCAAGCAAGTAGGTATGTTTGAGGATATCCCTGCAGATGTCCTGATAGAGAATTATTCTGATAATGCAGTACCCTGTGTGCATGCAGTTACATGCAGTCAGGCTTGGAGACAAGCATGTGGGTCTGGTAGACTGTGGGAGACCCAGACAGACCACACACTTGCAGCCAGGACTGGTGATGTGGTAACTTCAGGGAGAGCGCTATCCAGTAGCAGTGAGACTGAAGGTGAGCCACAGCTGCTTGTGGGTACTGATGCTCCCTTGGACAGAGTGACTGCAAGGGCAGAGCTGAGTGGTAGTATCCAGGCTGACAATGAGGCACCACTGTCAGAGAATGCCAGACGTCCTGTGGATAGGACCTGGGGATGGTTACCAAGAAAGAGGTGAGACAGGCTCAACTCTCAGACTCTACATTACAAGGCCTGAGGGAGGTAGCTAGTGAGGCACCAGATTCTCAAGGGAAAGGGGAATCTATATACTGGGACAAAGGGTTATTGTATAGAGGGTGGACCCCTGAGGGACGGCTAGAGGGTGAGTGAATACAGCAGTTGGTAGTGCTCAGAGCCTGCCATCTGGCACTTATAGTTATAACCCATGATATTTCCTTTGCGGGTCATATGGGCATGTAGCATATGAAGAGACGTATTATGCAGAACTTATATTGGCCTTGGATTTCCAGAGATGTAATAGGGTACTGCAGGACCTGTGAGCAGTGCCAAAAGGTAGGTAAGGCAGGAGACAAAGGTAGGTAAGGCAGGAGACAAGGTGAAAGCTCCTTTGATGCCTTTGCCTGCAACTGAGGAGCCATTTCAGAGGGTAGCTATGGATATTGTAGGGCCTCTGAGTCCCCCAAGTTCCACAAGGAAGAAGTATATCCTAGTGGTGGTACATTATGCTACTAAATACCCTGAGGCAGTGACATTGTCCTCCATTGAGGCAGAAAAGGTGAGAAATACTTTGTTAGATATTTTCAGCCGGGCAGGTTTCCCAAATGAAATACTGACTGACAGAGGTGCCAATTTTATGTCAAACCTGCTGGCTTGTCTGTGGAAGCACTGTGGGTGAAGCACCTAAAGTCCACTACCTACCATCTCCAGACTAATGGTCTTGACGAGAGGTTAAACTCTACACTCAAGATGATGCTACAGGCATTTGCAGACCAGTTTAAGAGGGAGTGGGACATGTATTTTCCCCATCTGTTTGCTTACACAGAGGTGCCCCAGGAATCCACAGGGTTTTCACCTTTTGAGTTGCTGTATGGGCATAGGGTGAGGTGACCTCTAGATCTGATTCGAGATGAGGGTAAGTGTGAATCCCACAAGGAGTCTGTTGTGACATATTTCCTAAACCTCAGGACAAGGCTCAGGGAGCTCATGGGGCCAAGGAGAACCTGGCAGAAGCCCAACAGCAGAAAAAGGTCTGGTATCACAGGAATGCTCAGGCTAGAGAGTATGCTGTAGGAAAGCAGGTAATGGTTCTCATTCCTGTCAGACAAAACAAGGTGCAGGCAGCTTGGGAGGGACCTTACAAGGTGGTAAGGAAGGTCAGTGATGTTAACTACGTGGTAGAACTGTTAGGCAGGAGGCATGGGCATAAATTGTACCATGTTAACATGGTGAAACATTACCATGATAGAGGGGCCCTTGTGCTGCATATTTGCAGTGGATGGCAAGAGGAGTCTGAGGGGGGTGTGGTGAGTGTTCTCCTCAGTGAGGCTCGGACTGACACATTAGTGGAAGGGGTAGCAGTGTCTCAGCAGCTATACCCTACCCAGGTTCAAGAAATCCAAGCAGTGTTACAGGAGTTTGGGAACAAGTTCACTGAAAAACCAGGGTGCACCCACCTGGTGCAGCACCATGTGGATACAGGACCCCAAAGGCCAATTAAGCAGGCCCCTTATAGGGTGCCTGAGAGAGTCAAACAGTCTCTGAGGGAGAAGATACAAGAAATATTGGAAGTATGGGTAATCCAGGAGTCCAGCAGTCCCTGGGCTCTCCAGTGGTGCCAAAGAAGAATGGCAACACCAGGTTCTTTGTGGACTACAGGAAGTTAAATAGTCACACAGAGTCAGATGCTTACCCCATGCCTAGGACAGATGAAGCCCTAGAGCAGCTGGGTGGGGCTACATATCTTACCACTATTGATCTTACCAAGGGTTACTGGCAGGTGCCCTTGCCTCCCAATGCTAGAGAGAGGTCAACCTTTGTGACTCCTTTTGGCTTGCATGAGTTCACGAAGATACCCTCTGGGATGAAAAATGCTCCAGTGACTTTGCAGAGGCTGGCAGATCGTATCCTAGCAGGAGCAGGAGATTTTGCCTTTGCTTATCTAGATAATATTGCCATCTGCAGCTGTTGCTGGCAAGAGCTCCTTCAGCATGTCAGGGAGGTGCTGGGCAAACTACAGAGGACAGGGTTAACCATTAAGCCCAGTAAGTGTCAGGTGGGTATGGCCGAGTTCTCCTACCTGGCACATAGATTGGGGAGTGGTAAGATCAGGGCAGAACCTGCCAAAGTGGAAGCCATTAAGGTATGGCCTGCCCCTGTATTCAAAAAGCAGGTGAGGGCATTCTTAGGGACAGCAGGGTACTACAGAAAGTTTGTCCCCAATTATAATACCATAGCTGCTCCCCTCACAGACCTGACAAGGAAAAACAAGCCAGATAAGGTAGTGTAGACCCCAGCATGTGAGCAGGCATTCCAGAAGCTTAAAGGGGCTTTGGGAGGACCTCCTGTGTTAGCCAGTCCAGATTACAGCAAAGAATTTGAGCTAGAAGTTTTTGTATGGTCTTGGAAGAGAAGTAATTACTAGGTCTGAGATGCAGAAGGGTTTTATTGTTTTATAGGTAGGTACTAGGCTATCGGCCCTGGGGCCTATACAAGCCCAGCCAAAAAGGTACCCTGGCTTTTGCCACCCAAGAAAATAATTTTCCTGTGCCACTGTCGAGCAGAGCCACAGAGGTGATCCCCGGGGTGAATTTCCTATTTCCCATCCAATCATCAAGATTTTTCTTGAAGAGGGCTAATAAGGAGCTTTGTTTGATATAGATACGTAGTTTATTCCAGAGTATGGGAAGTCTCTGGGACAGGAATCTATCCCTCCGGCATGTTCTGTTTAATGTAGTGACAAGGTTTAGGTCCCTAGAGCGTGTAGCTCGGAGGGATTGGGATTTCTTTAAGTGGAGCATGTCCAACAGCTCTGGGTTTGACATAGCTTTGTATATTAGGCAGAGATCACCTCTGAGTAGGCGATATACGACGGAGTAAAGCTGGAGTTTTTTGTGACGGTCTGCGTAGGGCATCTGTTTGAGGCTGGTAATCTTCTTTGTGAGGTATTTCTGCGGCCTTTCCAGTTGTTGTAGATGTCCTGTGAGGTACATACCAAAAGGGGCATTGTACTCTATAATGAGTCTAATGAGTGATGAGTAGAGGGGAACAATGACCTCTTTTTTTCTGGATGAGAAACCTTTTGTGATGAGGTGTGCCATGTAGAAGGATTTCCTGACTATTGTGGCGATGTGATTATCAAAGGAGAGACTGCTGTCCACCTGTGTCCCAAGGTCACTTATCACACTTTCAGTGTTAAGTATACTACCGCCTATGTTGTAGTTCATGGGTACAGAGTTTTTACCAAAGGGGATGACAATGCACTTTTTGGCATTGAGCTTAAGGCCATGGCTTTGGCACCAGGCATCTGTCTCAGTGAGGCCCTTTTGTAGGATGTTCACATTGTTAGGAGTTTCGATTATGGCTCCTAGTTTGCAGTCATCTGCGAACTTCATTAGCCAAAGACCTTCTGTGTTAGCCTGTACTTTAGAGAAGTAGATTCCAAACAGGGGAGGACCCAGGACTGAACCCTGTGGTACTCCATGTGTCACTGGTCTGAAGTCGGATTTGGAGTCTGCTACTTTCACAGTGTGGGTTCTTTCAGTGATCTAGTTGGCAACCCATCTTGTGACATAGGGATTTATACCTAGTTTAGTGAGTTTATCTATAATTCCAGAGTGGGGGATGGTGTCAAAAGCCTTGGCAAGATCTAGATAGGCTGTGTGAACCACCTTACCCTTGTCTACGGCTTTGGTGACTGCTTCAAAGAAGTCTATCAGGTTTAGGAGACATGATCTGCCTTTTACAAACCCGAACTGGGTGGGATCCAGAGTTTGGAGCTTAGCAATATCTTTGTTTATAAGTTCCATGATGATACGTTCCATGGCCTTGCAGACCAGGCTCGTCAGGCCAATGGGGTGGTAGTTCCCGGGGTCCATGTTGGCTCCCCCCTTGTGGAGTGGGATAACCGTTGCTGTGCACCATTCAGCAGGCACAAATCCTGAGGTGAGGCTGTGATTGAACATGGTACTTAGGTGGGGTGCCAGTTCATTCTGTAGTTCATGTAGAATGCAGCCTGGGATGTTGTCTGGTCCCATGGATGCTGTGTTCTTGGCTTTGGAGAGTGTGGTTTTCACCTGTGCAGCCGTGATTACAGGAACTTTGCATTCTTCCGGTACAGAGATGGGCTCTTTAGGGGGTGAGAGGGGGGGTGAGAGGGCTAGCACTGAACCTATCTGCCAGGATGTTGGCAATATCAGTTGGGTCTGTATATTTAGTGCCATTTTGCTGTAACTCAAAGCAGATCTGAGTGTTGCCATTGAGATTCTTGACATAGCTATAGAATGCATTGTGGTTGTCTTTAGAATCAGTGGCAATTTTGTTTTCGTAACTAGCTTTGGAGGATTTTATCGGGGATCGCAGCTTCTTACTGAGGCTGACCAGGGAGCTCCTCTACTCGTGGGATTTTACTCTCTTTTGCAAGAGATTCTTCCTTTTGTTGTACAGTTTGTTTATGGCAGGTGACCACCAGATTGACTTCCTTTTTTTGGAGGATAGCATCTTGGTTCTGTTTGGGATAGCACGATCCATGCACTCATGTAATTGCTTATAAAGTGCAATTGTGTAGGATTCAGTAGTTGTAACTGTATTGTCCATCTGCATGGGTGTCATGAAGTTCACCACTTCTGTCGTAAGAAGCATGAAGTTGGCTTTGGAGAAATTTTTTACCATGGTTTCCTTAATGGGGGGTGGAGGCAGGATTTGGATATCTAGGGTAATTAGCTTATGGTCGGAGCGGACCAATGAGGCGTTGACTTCAGGTGTGGAACACCTGTCACTCATATTGGTAATGACTAGATCCAGGATATTGTTGCCCCTGGTGGGGGTGTAGATAAGTTGATCCAGAGCATTGGAGTTTATGAATTCCAGAAAGCGTTGAGTGAAGGAGTTGGTACATGAGTAGTTTTCCCAGTTAATGGTGGGGTAGTTGAAATCGCCCATTATTAGGGTGTTTGGTTGAACCCTAATATTTTCCAGTACATCAAGAAAAGAGGAGTGGGAATCCTGGGGCATGGTGGGTGATCTGTAGCAAGCTACAATTTGGATTGCAGTTTTGCCCAGAGTTAGTTGCACTTGGATAACCTTGGCTGCATTATGCTGAGCAACTAGCCTGGAGGTGTGGATATCCTTAATGAATATGGACACACCTCCGCCTTTGGTGTTCCGGTCCAGGTTACATGGCCGAAAAGTGTGGTATGAGTTATAGTCTGGTAGTGCAGGGGTGCTCTCTGGAGCCTTGAACCAGGTCTCAGTCACTGCACAGATATCAATGTTCTCCATTTTAAGGAGTGCCTCGAGTGAGTGCATTTTGAGATTTAGACTTCTAGCATTGAGTAGCATCACCCTCAGTTTTTGCTTGCCTGTTCCTGTTATGGTGGTGAATTTGTCATTTGAACCTTGCCTAAAAAAGGCACTATAGGGGCGGCAAGAACCTTAGCCAGTATCCAGAATCCCAGGGGTGACAGGTGCAGGCCATCTCTGGCAAAGCATTGTGGTCTCTCGACCATGTCATCCCAGGCAGATAGATACTGGATCCCTTTAGAATTGCACCAGAAGCTTAGCCAATTGTTGAAGGCAATCATTTTGTCCTTGTACTGTGGCATCATTCTGGGTGATGGCAGAATGCTACTCAGGGCTAGGGTCATACCTGCCTGGGCTACAAGATCGGAGAGCTCTTCCATGTCTCTTTTCATGTAGTCCAGGGAGGTACGTCTCAGGTCATTCACACCAACATGGACAATGACACAGTCATATTTGTACTTGTTGTGGAGTGACCTGTGTGGGTGGGTTATGTGGCAGATCCTGGCACCGGACAGGCAGCTGACAGTAACCTTCTCCTTGTTTAGCCTGGTGAGTGGGACATCAGTGTGCCTGACTATAGAGTCGCCTATGACTAGTGTGTTGGGTACGTTGTTTTGCCTTATTGGCTGTGGTTGAGTGGCACACTGAGTCTGTGGGCTGTGTGTCATTTGGGTTGTGTTGGGGGGTGGAGGTTGCTTGCATTTCTGCTTTGGAGGTCTCTGTTGCTTGAGCAGATTATTATTGAGAGCCTCCGCAAATGTTTTTGTTTCTATGTGTGGATTTTGGTGGTGTAGATTTAGTGAGACTATGTGATGAGTGTGGTGTGGTGCAAGTGTTTACCTTCTCCACTTGACTGTCAAGTTCAGTCTTGATTGGAGAGAGCTTTACCACCAGTTTGGCTAGATAAGTGCATCTCTCACAGGTTGTAGTGTTGGGTGGTAGGAGGAGAGGGTTGTCTGTGTACATGAGGCAATTTCTACATTGCCCCAAGATACCCAGATTCATCAGATAGACAGGAGAGAACACTGGGAGCTGACCCTTGGACATGCCTGAATAAAAAAACTATTTTCCTGTAGATAAGTGAGGAAAGTGAGTACAAGAGCTGTTTTTCTCTAAGCAAGTGAGGAAAGTAAGTACCAAAATTGTTTTCCTCTAGGTAATGAGGAAGGTTGAGTGCTGTAGTAATTAGTAGTTTATTTAGTGCTTACAAGTTCTGAACAAGTGCTGATCACGAATAAGCAAATTCAAGTGCTAAAAGTAAGAATCTGTATCTGGACTAAACTAGTTTCAGAAAAGGGGGAAATAAGTACAAATGGGACTTTTTAATCACAAAGATGAGAGAGTTGGAAAAACTGCCCAAACGGCCAATAACTACAATTTCTGGGCCAGAACCACTCCTTATGTGGTAGATAGGTTACCTAGTGCTTACCACTCCCACTGATAAGCTAGAAGGCTTCCCTCCAACACAGAACGCTTGGGGGGGGGGGCTCAGAAGCTTACATACAGTCCTGGATACAGCAAATCTGAATCTGGACTACACTAGTTACAGGAAACAATTATATATATATATATATATATCTATATATATATATATATATATATATATATATATATATATATATATATATATACAGAAAAGTAGCTAAACCAGCAGTCAAAACAATTCAAATGCAGTGGAAGCTAGCACACTTGAGTATGTAGCAATGTTAGACCAAACAGTTTAAAAAATGCAATTAAATTAAAAATGACTAAAAACAATGCAGAAGGAGTCTATTAGGTAGAATGAGGTAAAGAGATGGGACTGGGGGGAGTGTCCCAGATCAAATCTACAGTGGGGGCAGGCAACTGCAAAAACCTCCAAATTTAAACAACAACACAGGAATAGGGAGGGTAGGTATGGGAAAATCAACAGCTTCAGCAGAGATCTGAAAAACTATACAGTGAAGCAAAAATAACAGTGCACAACTCTGAAGTCAGCCAGCAATGATATAAAATTAGTCAAACAACAATTACCAGTACACAACTCTGAAGTGCCAGAAAAATATACTCAGCTCTGTATATCTCCAGATAGTTTGAAGAGCACTCTTTCAGGACACAGGAAAGCTCTAGCAATGATATGCAGACTTTTTTACTAAGACTTCCAGGGTCTTCAAACATCTGAGAGATATGTATTTTTCACACAGAGATGTTAAATTCTGTTAGTTTCTGACAAAGGGGGTTTAGCTTGGGAACAAAAAGTCAGGTGACAAAAAGTGATATTTGATATTAATTTAAGAACTATCTCTCTCAGAGACAAACGATGCATTTTGTATCTTGTCTTTGACCTAGAAACATCCACTCATCACCACCTTCTGCACTTCTGCCCGCATGTTGTTCTGTAAGTAAGTTTTTAGGGCATAGTAACTCTTTTAGATTCAGATAGGAATATAGTAAAGATTAGCTTAGATGTTTTCTTTATGTATTTGAGACTGTCATTTAGTGTTGTTTTAAATATTTCCTGTGATTTTGAACTCTGAAGTCACTGTGAATACATATTTAGTATTGTTTTGTTCTTTTATTATTTATTATTAAATATATTTAAACTTGTCTTTGTGGCCGATATCTGTGAGACATTTGTAAGCTCTTAGAGAACTTGCATATGTGTTTGGTGACACTGTACAGGCCACTCCTAAATAGCCTTGCTCTTGGTCAGACTACCATTTGGCTTATTAGTAACATTACATAGTAGGATTGGGCACCCTTTGTTAAGGGTTTTAGACTAGCTGATAAAGAGGGGTCTATATTATATGCTTGAAGAGACTTTTCTTTGAACATATAATCATCGACACCTAAAGAGTGAACGCTCTAAAGAGTGAATGGCCACGTCCACAAATTTTTTCCTTGATAAAAAATTCACGGAGCCGTACACAAAAAAACACAAACTTCAAAACCCTAATCAAGTGGGGGGCACCAAGATCAGTCTACATTGGGGAAAAGGGCAATTCCCGATAACGACCAGCTGATTTTTTTCCCTGAGGAAATAAATTTGAGGACGTGGCTGTTTGCACTTTAGGGCATTTGCTTTTTAGGTGTCGATGATTATATGTTCGAAGAAAAGTCTCTTTGAGCATATAATATAGACCTGATAGAGTTGGCTGGTGTCAGCTGGAACTGCCTTATATTCTTTGCAAAAGGGTCATAGCTAGTAAACCTGTGCCAGCCTTTCCCAGGTGTATGTGTCTGTTTGTATATAATTCAAATCTCAATGTGTGTGTGTGTGTGTGTGTGTGTGTCAGCTATTTGGGCAGGGACATGAAGCACTGGTTGGACAGAGAGGGTGCTGGAGGTTTTGGCTTGGCCAGTCAGCTGAGATCTCAACCCTATAGCTGTGCCAGTGGGGAGTCTTATTGGGGATCTGGAGAAAGAGGGAGAAACCATCCCCAAACTGACTGTGATCTCTGTGTGCTCTTAAGGGAAATTGCACTTTATTGTGTGTGTGCTTGTCATTCTCCCAGTGTGTACATTCCCCACTGTTGCTAGTGGTGAGGATTGAGGCTCTTTGATTACTGGGCTAGTGCAGGGGTGTCACAGTATTATCTTTTGTCACACTTTAAAATTGTTGAAATAAATGAAGGATGGTTGGAAATGCAGACACTTGTGAATATGATTAATAAGGAAGAGCCCAAAGATAAGAAGACTGTTTTGTGGGCTGAAATGCTACAACAATGTTTTCCTGAGGAAAAGTATAGTGGAGAAGAGAGAAGAATTGTGACTGATTATTTGAAAGTGTAATATGAAGAGAAGGGCACCAGATAAGTATCTGGGCAGAAAGGAGAAGGCAGCAAATGTAAAGGTTTGTCAAACATTTAGTTGTACATATTGAGAGCTAAAACAATGTACCTTAGACAGATATTATGTGTGGAATACTACTGCTGTCCCTTTGTGGGTAAATCCTGAAGATGTAGAGGCTTTTATCCATACTGGACTTGAAACATTTAGCAAAGTTACTTTTGAAGAATAAGATAAGGCTGAAAATTTTCTTTTTGCCTTTGATGAAAAAAAAGAATGTGATCAGTGGATTAAATTTACAGTTAAAGGAGTTAATGCTTTATTAAGAAGAAAAGTTAGAGTTATGTGTAAAACTTTGGAAATGACTGTTGAGTAACATAAATTTTATAAGATAAATGAAAACATGTTTATGAAGTAAAAAAGACTTTTTGATAATAGAAAACTTTGCACTGGGGGATGGGAACAGAATGTTTGTTTAACTACAAAGGGTAATGTAATGGTACATTTACCCTAATGTAGTAAATGTTAATGGTAAAAAAGGAATGTTAAAATACTGGGGACAGCCAAGTACATGTTTTCACTGTGGTGTAGGGAATCATTTGAAAGGAGCAAGAGAAAACATTCACAAAGAGGTGAGATGTGGCATGTAGCAAATAACTAAAAACCCTCTAAAACATGGAAGTAATGATCATTATTTGTTTGTGAACAAACAATAGAAGATAATATTAATTTAGTTGAAGTACAACAGAATGACAGTGATTTAGATATTGTTATTGGAGATGGAAGTAAATTCTGTGAAGGGGAACTTTATACAGTTCAGGTACAAAATCGGTTTGAATTTTTGAGTCAGAAAGATGGGGGGCTGGAGGAGAATAAAAAGAAGGAGATAAGGGGTTGACTTGGAATAGAGTTAAAAAGAAAGGGGAAAATACTAGCTGAAATTGCAGAAAAAGAAACGTCTAGTGTAAAATAATATGTTTAATGAGAGGACAAGAGTATCAGTGTTAGAATGGTGTCAGAAATAAAAGTGTGATAATGTATGTTTGCAGGATGTGAGATTTTTGGAAGCAAGAATAAGAAGGCAAGTAATGTGGGATGTTTAAATAAAATAGTGTTTTGGTCAATATACATATGTGTTCTGAGGTGGCTATGATGTTTAAAGAAAATGATTTTAGATGTCATAATAGTTAGTCCAGGAGGAACAATGGTATATGATGTTAGGGAAGGTAATATAGTTTGGAGATTTTATCAGGATTTACACATTTACTCAAAAAAAATGAATAAATAAAATAGAAGGTTTATTTCAAGAACATAAAAAGTTTGTGTTACCTAAGTTAGGTGTTATCATGGGAGATTTAAATTGCAATCTAAGGAAAGAAACTGGTAAGATTAATAAGGATGTCAGAACAGGGAAGCAGTTAGTAAAATGTGGTCAATTAATTTTGGGACATAAAAGACTGTAATTAAAGAAGATGGAATTTAAATACAGAGATTGATTATTCTGATTTAGTCTGAAGGTTTGAAACAAAAGAATATTAGGACTGAAGAAGTTTACTTTTGAGATCATTCACATGTTGAATCAGAAATACCTGACAGACAGGAGTATGTAGAAAAAGGGAAATGACTTAAGTGTTAGAGGGAGAGGTTCAAACAACAGATGTTTTTAAAACATTATGAATAAGTTATGGAAAGAGCATTGATCTAAGATTGATTTAATGAAAATATAGAACAATGGTGGGTTGAGTTCAAGGAGAAGTATAAGAAAATGTATATAAAATGTTTTGGGATCTTAAAGAAATATAAGTTTAAAATACAGAATTATGAAAACATTTAAAATGAGAGAAAGGAGGAAATGAGGTATATCAAGAAAATTTCTTGGGGAAAAAAGACCTTAATAATGAAAAAAACACGCTGTTTGAGGTATGATTGATGAAGATTCTCCTTTTCTGGAAATAAAGTAAAAAGAGGGAATGGGAAATTTGAATGTCTAATGGGAAAAGATGGGAAATAAATAGTTAATATAAAGGAATTGATGGGGGGAATAGTTTAAATGATGTAGATTATAACATTTAAATGAGAATATTACACATAGGATTGAGTAAACTAGTAAGTAAATTAAACAAAGATGGAATCTGCTGTGTTTTGGAGAAAATTCTAAGGCTTTATGGGATGACATACAGTAAAGGAAGTTATAAGTAATATTTGAATGATAAAATTGGTGCTAAGGTTATTATACGATATAGAAAATAATTTGTCATAAAATATTTAAAATCGTTATGGAGTATTGTTTTCATATTTGTTTATTAAATTGAATTGAGTCCATTTTTAAAAATTCTGGGAAAAGAATTTTAGTTAATGGATGATTTGGTCAAGAATTGTAAGTATAGAGAGGAGTGAAGCAGGTTGTCCATGTAATAGTAAGTAAGGCAGCAAGTTCTATTAAAGATGGGACTGTATATTTAGGTCAAAATACAAAAATTCTGATGGATCTAACATATACAGATGATGTGATAACAATAGCAGAAGATAAAGGGTGAATTAAGGAAACACTGTGGAATATTGCGATATGTATTAAAATAGGGTTTGAATGTAAATAAGGAAAATGTAAAGGTTTAGGTTTCACTATTAGGAGTGTTTATCTTTTTAATTCAGAATCTAAGGTGTTAGGTATTATTTATTCTTATTTATTTATTTGTCTTTGTTTACTGGAATGTCCAACTGATTAACACCCATTTTCAGAGAAGGTCTGTGGAGAAAAACTCCATTAGCTTACATTGCATTATACTAAGTTCTAGATAAACAGAGATAGTTACATTTCTATTTACATGTATACTCAAGGAGTAGTTACATTTATGCATTCTAAGATTTTACAGAGGTAGAAGCTGATGAGAAAGCTCATGTTCTACTTAGATTTTACAGGGAGCAGTTATGGATAAATTTTGTCATTTCACTGAGAGGTTGAGAGTATTCTGTTTAAGGAGAGTATTTGTAGAGTATCATACAGTGAGCACGAAGTCTCAACCTGGTGATGAGCACGTGCATTACCGGGACTGGTTAAGATGTTTAAGAAGTGGTTTAAAACAATTAAGTTTGTCAGATAGTTTTATTTGTGTGCGGATACAATTCCAGAGTTTATCAACATATTGGGAGTAGAGCGAGTCTCCTGCAACATTATTTGACTTATTTGTGAGTAGTAAGAATTTGTTACTAGAACGGAGGTCCCTTGCTGGGCAGTAGGGCAGTAATAAGTTTAGTACAGGGCATTTTTTCTTGATGATGAATATGTTTGTGTGCTGTGGTTAGTTGTGAATGCATTAGGTATTTGTGCAGTTCAAGCCAGCTTAACTGCTTTAAACTATGACAATGATGGCTTGTATGATTGGTGGCAAATATAGCTATTTTATTGTAGCAGAAGGCAAGTTTTTTCTTTGCGTATTCTTTAAGTTTGTTAGGATAGGAGAAGCGTATAAGAGAGTTGGCAATAGGAAGGTAGTGGCTAGAGTTTTTCCTTGCAGTATCTGTAAGAAATCCATTGATCCTATAAAGAGAGACAAATTTCTGGTGTGTAGATTTAATGGTGTGCAGTATATAATGGTTATATTTGAGATTGTCATTTATTCTAATGCCTAAAAGTTGACTGTGAGCTACAGTTTCAATGAAAGTATTACTTGTTGACTTTATTGTAAAATATTACTTTTGATTTTGGCAACTTTTTGAGGTAAAACTCATTAACTTAGTTTCCTAGGGATGAGCGGAAGGTTTGATTATTTGAGCCAGTTTTCTACAGAGGAGAAAGATTTTTGTGTAATGTATTTTTAGGTATTACTTTTTGTAAAGATGAAAACGGTAAAGAAATGTGACTTGATATCATAAATGAAGTTAGTATTACTATTAATAGGTGGAAAGACTTTGATTTATCTTTTAATAAGAAAATGCATTTAGTTCATTCATATATTTTAGGGAAGTTAGGATATGTGTGAGGTGTGTATGTTTTTTGTAGTAGGTTTAGAAAAAAATTTGCTTTTGATTTTTTTCTTTTGTAAGATGTTCTCAATCAAACCTTGTTTAAGGGGGAGGGGCATTTTCTAAGGAAGAAGAGAGAGGAATTGGCTTAAAAAAATCCATCTGTATTTCTGGCTTCATTAAATTTATATTGGATTCTAGGTAAATGTCAGGAGAGAATTGACTATGTGGGTAAAATTATGTGGGAGAAATATGGGAATATATTTTAAAAAGTTAAAGGAAAGATTTAAATGAAAAAGAAAATTGATAGTATGAATTAATAAAAAACATGGGCTATAAAACTTAATGCAATTAAAATAATAGAGAAGTATCATGTGAAAGTTTAGAAGGTTAAAGAGAAAACAGTTAAAGTGATTAGAGCAAGGAGATAATGATTTAAGGATATTTTGTACAGTCAAGATTTTTTTTATGGAGGCTTATGATTAAAAGGTTGCCTTTTACAGCTAATTTGAAGTATAAGTAAAAAACAGATTATGTTCTTTGTGTGTGGTTAAATAAACTAAGGAGCATTTTTATTTGGACTGTAAAAGAAATGATGATAAAAAATGTTATGAGCAATTTAATGAAGAATTTTTCTAAATGGATATTAATATAATTACTTTTGGACTATATGAAAATGTGAATGGGAAAAGGCAAATATGATAAAATAATTGTTGGCTTTTTATGGAGTACTTGGAAAATGAGATATCAAAAGATATTGCACAATCACATTTAGTAGTTAAGAATATTAAACAATGATTATGGTTCCAAAATAAAAATGTATATGATGTATTCTTGTGATGGAATCCAGTGTTTGGAATGTGATCTGTAAACAGTGTTTTTAAGTAAATCCCCTGCTTTTTTCAGAAGTTGCCATGGAATCGTTTACATCTACCTGAGCTATTACTAAAGCAGGTGGGAATGCTGTGTAACATTTCTTCCAGGACCTCTGTTTAACATTTCATCTAAAGGATGACATAGTCAGGAACACAACACCCTTTTACAGTGCACTGCAGTGTCAGCATCTTCCTGATGCAGGAATGGAATTCACAGCTGTCTAACGAAAAGAGTGATACCTGTATGCCACTGAAACAGCTTATTTACCTAATGTTCATACCTGACTCAGATGCATAATTGTCCTACAGACTATGTATTGAAAATGTAAAGCTGAAAACTACTGTTCTATTCAAGAGCTGAATAAAAATTATAGACCTACTTCATTGCTAAATGCTGATTATAAAATTATTGCCATTTTATTGAATAAGATAAGCTCTTTACTAATGTCTTTCAGCTTTTCCCAGTTAGGGGTCGCCACAGCGGAACTCCGGTCCACTAATGATTGGGAGTGGATTTTTACGGTGCCGAGGTGCTAGCCCGACACCCAACCTTCAAAGAAGGCACGCCCATTCACTCTCACACCTACCTGCATGTCTTTAACATCACTTGACCATGGGGAGGACATGCAGACTCCACACAGAAGGCACTCCAGCCGAGAATCGAATGGGAGAACCTCTTGCTGTGAGGCGACAACGCTAACTGCTACACCACTGCTGCCACTAATAAGATAAACTCTTTAATACATCTTCATCACCACATTTATACAATCCAACACAAGCAGATTATTTTAAATTTAGAGGCCTACCTATTCATTCCATCACAAAAAAACTAAAACTGATGCCCAAAACAAAACTGTTATTCACTCCCACACATCTACTCGTAATACCACCTTTTCATCCCTGTAGAGATATCCACCCTAGTATCAGTCCCTCTCACCACACGACCCACACTAACTGTTCTACATGAAACCCCAGAACATCCACCCTCATTCTCTCATAAAAGTAAAAGGTCAACCCTTTTCATTATTAACTTTTGAAGTATCTGTAATAAAATTACAGCATATAGGCATGGATCATCCATCATAACCCTGGCATGACTCAGCACAAACTTCTTCATTAACTAACCCTAATGAGTCTTTCTAACAACTCTCTCTTATGGTTCCAAAACTATCTGATAGATAGATATCATTCAATCAAATGTCAAACTTCTTTCTCCCCCTTTCTACCTATCTCAACCAGTGTTCCACAAGGCTCCATATCTGGTCCTCTTCTTTTTACATATTCACTAACAGTCTTCATAGTGCTAACAAGCAAGCCACCATTATCCAATACACTGATGATTTCTGGATTAATATGCACTGCTGAAAAACCTTCCATTACTTCAAAAGAAAACTCACAACTCCTTCACATCCATAGAATAATGGCTGAGCAATGCTGAAGTGCTCCTGAATATAAAAAAAATGCTACATTTCCCTCTCAAATACCATACACATAATGAAATCTACCTTTTCTATTACATCCTTACATAACACTACAATAGAGATCATCCATCATACAAAGTTCATTGACATGATAATCAATGATAGCCTTAAATTTGACCTGCATATACATCACATAATTAAGAAAACTCACCAAAAACTGAATACCTTATATGCAACCAAAAATTATCTCAATGATACTACTAAACAATTAATTGCAACCACCTGTCTTCTACCTCCTCCATGCTAACAAACTTACAGATTACCCTTAAGAACAAACTTGAGCAGTGCTATAAGAAATTCACTAAATTTGCTGCATCTAAACCCCACTGAACCCATTACAGTGCTGTGCTTAAAACAACTGAACTGGCTAGAACTTTGCACTGTCTCCTATATTCACAGCTTCCCATAGTTCACATTGATAAACCTCAGCAGTGTCCAGGACCAAAGAATATTCTCACCCATACTCAACCACCAGAGTACGATGCTCTAAACAAAAATCTGTCCTCCATATTCATAAACCTGTAGTCTTGGTAACTCTCTCTAATCTAGCTGTGTCGCCATATCCAGGACCTCGATCCCCTAGCACTTAGACGTCTAAGTCATCCTCCTTTAAACAAGGCCTGTATCTACATTTTACCAACTCCTAGAATTGCACCTGCTCACCACCAGCATAAACTCCTTTAGATTCCGTCACTTTATCCATGCTACACATATTCATACATCTATACATTACCCACCAGCTTCTTTTTTTAATATCTTGAGCATTATCTAAGTCTTTCTTACAACCTGTATAATAATATCTTTGTAGTGTCACTGACTAATGAACACTATCCATACCTCCTCCACATCCTCTCCTCCTTATCCCTTTCATCCTTCTCTATCAACACCATTTCTATTTCCCTCGGCCTCATTAAGCCCTTTTATCCCATCACCTAACTTACCATTTATACACCCCGCACAGAATAAATTCACACAAACACAATGTATTTCTGTTATTTATGTGATAACTTCAACACTGATATCTATACTTTATAAATTGTTCTGTTATATATTGTAGACTTGTCATCCTGTCTTATATTAGCTGTGATAGTGCATATAGTGTTTATCATCTATACTCTATAATTTTTTTCTTTATACTGTACTCAGTGTCACTTAAACTTGTGCATGTTCTTTGCACTCAATGACACGTAAATCTATACATGTCGTCATTTTACTTGTACTCATTTGTTGGACCTTTTCTCCCTGGTCTACTGCTGGAAAAGGGCTTTTGCTCAGTTGGACTTTCCTGGTAAACTAAATAAAATAACTAACTAAATAAATAAATAAGATCATTTTAGAGAAGATAGTCATTGTAATTCATCCCCATCAAATTGTTTTCATTCCCATGAGTAGAATGAGCACAGACATTCAAATTTTACAAGTCCTTGTGCTATGTTATAAAAATAATACAATTAAAAAGAAGGTATGTACTCACCATAACGTCCCATCTGCATTGTCCATTTTCATTCTTCCTCAAATATTGGGTTTGGATTCAATCCTCGGATCTGACTTGGCCGTTACTTTAGCTCATGGCCACTAAAAAGTGCTCAACATCCTCCCTTACCCATAATGCACCAACCCCTAACATACCTCAGATCTTGCTTGCTGTTTTATATAAAGTAGAAAGAAGTACTATAAAAACCTAACATAATAAGCCATTATCTGGAGCTCAACATGAAGCACAGTGGTGTCATTATAATCTCTCATTCTTCCAGAAATCCATTTTGAAAGAGATTGGGGGGTGGTGCTTGAGGAAGAATGAAAATGGACAACACGGATGGAATGTTATGTTAAGTATATAACTTCTTTATCTGATGTTATCAATTTTCATTCTATCCTCAACTGTTGGGACAGAGTCCCCAGCTACCTAAATTCCTGGGTGGACTCTAAGAAAGGATATTCCTGAGCACAGCTGAGCCACAGGCTACTCTTCCCCTTGAGACCAGATCTAGTTTGTAATGAGTAATAAAGGTATGAGGACTGAACCCACTTGCAACTGTACATATGTCATCCATGGAAGCCGTAGATAGGAGCACTGAAGAAGTTGCCATGCACCTAGTTGAATGGGCTGTTGGAGGTTTTGGTAAGGATAAACCCAATTTATTGTAGATAATTAATATACAATCCATCAGCCATCTGGCTAAAGTTACTTTTGCAACAGATTTTTTTCAATTTAGAATCTGCAAAGGACACAAATAATTGATCTGTCTTTCTAATATCTCATGTTCTCTGCAGATAAAAATGAAATTGTCTGTGGACATCCAACAAATGCAACATATAGTCACCTTTGCATATTTAGGAAAGAAGACTGGCAGATTAATGGACTGGTTAATATTGGACTCTGACACCACCTTAGGAAAGAAAGAAGCATTGGTAAGTAATATTACTGTATCCTTATGAAAAATCAAGTAGGGAGATTTAGAGGACAATGCTTGAAGTTCTAAAATGCTTTTAGCAGTGGTACTTGTCACTAGAAAGATAGCTGCTGGTTCAAAGGGAGAATGAATTAAAGTCTGCAGTACCAAATTGAAATCCCATGGTGGAATATGGTCTTTAAATAGAGGTCTCAGCAGGAGGGTGGCTCCCGAAAAGGCTTTACAAAGTTTAGATGAAGACAAGGGAGAATTCTCAAATCCAATATGAAAATTAGAGATTGTTGGTAACTGAGCTCCCTCATTAAAAATTGTTGCCAAAATTCAAGAACACTTTGTACAGTCATTGTGTTTCTGGTGTGCCACAAAAACAAACCTTTTCTTGTAGAAGCCTTATGGGAAAATAAAAGTATGTAATGGACCGGGGAAGAGAACATGGGTTGTATGGCTGTTAAGGAAATTGGAGAAACCGCACTGTTAGCATGAGGTTGAGATATCCAGAAGAATCATGCCTGTTGGGTGAGACAGAAGGTCTGGAATCAGATCCAGAATCCAAGGTGGGTAAAGTAGATGATTCCAAAGGAAGGGGAACCAAATCTGGCAAGGCCAGTAAGGTTCAATGAGGATGATGTTTGCTCTTCAACCTGGCAGCTTTCTGTAGAAATTTGGGAATTTCTGGAACCTGGGGGTAGGCATAGACCATCCTTCAGTGATTTCCCGGGTGGAAGGATAAGGGCAAAAAAGATGCTGCACTTGTTGTTCAGGGGGGATGCAAAAAGATCACAGCAAGGCTGGCCCCATTGACAGAAGATCATATCTGTCACTTTACTATTGAGAGACCACTTATGAAGAAGTAGAATGGACCTGTTCAGTTCATCTGCTATAACATTGGACTTTCCCGAAATGTACATTGCTATCAAAAAGAGAATGGAAGAAATCACCTATTGCCACACTTTGAGGGCTTCTCGACACAAGGGGTAAGAACTAGTTTCCCCTTGTTTTGTGATGTACCAAACTACTGACATGTTGTATGTCTGGATCACAAGTGTTCCAAAAGGGAGACAGTCTTGGAATGTTTGCAATGCTAAGAGCAGTGCTGTCATTTCCAGAACATTGATATGCATGTTGGCCTCTTCAGGAGGAGCGAGTGCCTTAGAATGTCTTCGCCAGAGAATGCTCCCCCAGCCCAATCTGAGAAGCATCCATGGTAACTATAGTCTTGGGCTGAGGGTAGATGGAAGGGCATCCTTGTAAAACCTGATCTGATCAACTCCACCACCAAAGGTCTCATGCATGCCTGACTGATTGTTATTTGTGCTGACATGCATTGATAAAGAATTGACCACTGTATTGCTAGCATCCATTGAAGAATTCTCATATAAAATCTTGCCAGAGAAACTAAAATTATGGCTGCTGACATTGACCCCAAAGCTTGTAGCATCAACTGAGCTGAAATGATGGTACTGTGTCTTTGTACTCTCGTAAAATTACCAAGTAATTCAGCAACCTAAGGGCAAAGGTTGCTGAAGCATACCATGCTTCCAAAATCTGTCCAATGCCCTAGACTCCCCGTTTGGGGGATGGACAGAGGAATTCTACTCAGTGAGTTCCTTCTTGGTGGCCTTCGCCACAACCACAGGATCTACAGCCACGCCATTACTCCAGAATTCCCTACCTACAGGTAGAGCCAGAATTTGATATGGTCTCTTTCGGATTGGCTCAACTGAGTCAGGCTCCTTCCATGCCCATCTAGAGAGCAAGTCAGTGGGCAGAGTGACCCACCAGGAGGTCCAAAGGATTCCAGGAATACTAACTTTTCTGGGGAAGGGTTATTGGAGGTCCAACCACCTCTCTGCTTAAGGATATTTAAGTCAGACATCTTCTGGAAGTGATCTTGAGGACTCTTCTGCTTCATCGACATCAGTATCCTCAGTGACTGACTCCTGAGGGGAGTACCAGTGACTCCTCTTGCATTTCTTCCGAAGGACTTCCTCGGTGGGATGCTCCAGTGAAGTATCAGAACAGAATGTAAAAGCTTGCTGGGTGGCCTGGAGTCTTTGAGTTGGCTGTATATAGAATAATGTGGCTTAAGGTGCAGAGACATTTGGGATCCAGAGAGAAAATCTCAGGAGGGAGGATCTGTCCATTCTGCCACAGCAAAGAATACTCTCTTCACTACCTCAAAGGCAGAATGCTCTGGGCAGAAGGAAGACAAGTAGCTGAGAAGCCAGGCTTCTGGCCCATCTCTTCCTTCTGTCCCAAAGGCAATCTCCCTGAGGTGGAAGTCAGAATCAGGCTGTTCAGTGCCAAGGCTGTAAGGGGCAGAGATGACCCTGAAAACTTCAGAGTTTACTCCAATACCTCGGATCCGACAGAGGAGTTTTAGCTCTGAAAGTCATATGTCTCTGAAGACATCAGACCCAGTGCAGTCAAAGACAGCTTCATATCTGAAGATAAAAAAATATGTGGATCTGAACCAGATGGACCCAGAAGGCTCAGATGCAGGGACTCTGAAACGAATGGTCGGATCAGAGAAGGAGCTGTAATCAGCAGAGTGGTAGAAGGATGGGCGGCTACCTCCAGAAGCATTTTGGTACCATAAATTAAGATTATGGAGCAAAGCATTTGGCATGGAAAATGTCACACAGAAGGTTTGGTTATAATATTAACTACCTTGAAATAGTTTTTTCTGCAGCTTTGAATTAATTATAGATGGAATATCAGTACTAGAACCATTTGCTATAATATATTTAATTTAGTATGGCAGCTTTCTGTTCCAACCGGGTGGGTGTCTTTCCTTGAGAGCATTCTCAGGATTTCATATTAGCCAGATACAAACATTAACCAAAGAATATAGGACATTTATTACAGAGATCTTAGGTCTTGTCAACACATTCAGTGGATTTGACTATAGTAAGGAAAATGTGTCAGCTTTTTGGCGTTTGGTTAATTATAAGTTATTCTTCAAATGACTCCAACTACAACCTCTTTCAAAGATTAGTCTAGCCTTACAAACAGGAAATGCATTGGTATGGGTGTGGACAGACTAGGTCTTGGCAACATGTTCGGTGGCTCAGACCATGGTGGGAAAAAGCATGTTAACTTTTTTGTTTTTGGCTAATTATAAGTTATTCTGCTCATATTCATCCACAACCTCTTTCTCCCATTTCTGCACACGGGGTTGAGGTGTCATTTTCACAGTGACAGTCATCTGCAGGCAATGTTATGATAACTGGAGTTTGTATATATTAACAGACATTCCTAAGCAAGTGTCTAAATGTGGTATGTTAGCTAGTTTGGCAATCAGAAGAATTATTTTGTCTGTAATCAAATCTGTGTTTCATAATATTCCATACACTAGATTTCCACTGTCTCAGCAGTGGTATCTTTCAAACAGTTACTATACTATGAATTCTTAGTCTGTCAAGACTACAGGTATGTTGATTAGTTTGGATTGAATTAATAATCATTTCTGATTGCCTTGAAGAGGGTTGTGGTGTAAGGCGATAATTTCACTGTATTATATATGTTCCTTTTGATGATTAATTCAGTGGCGTAATCATCATGTTTCCAATTTCATTTAAATGCATTGACAATGCAAATTTGACTTTTGTAGAAAAAAGAATAAATTAATCTGAAAAGTTCCCTTACATGCATGGTACTCTCCAGCTCCCCTCCCCCTGGAGATATGACCCAAGTCATCTGGCTTTATCACTCCTTTTATCATCCACCAATGAGCAAGAGGATGCCCTGCAGTCAGTAGGAGAGCCTGGGAGTGCGAAACTGTATAAGAAGGTATGCTTAACTTAATAGGATCATACCAAGCTTATGATCAATTGTTCATTAAGGTACTCAGCCATAACACTGCTTGGTAATGACAGTATATTAGTTCACTCTGGTAAGATTATTTTTACGTAACCCAGGCAAGAATTTACAGTTTTCAATCCAACTGTCAGATTAAGTTTTAAAAGTAAATAGGGTGTTACTTTGTTTCATGTGTACTGGGGAGCTTATTCCAAAGCCACTGAATCTTCTGGATTACAAATCTGTCATGCTAACAGGTGTTATGGCTCATACAGTGAAGGTTGAGGTCTTTGGCACGAGAATAAGGAAAACTTTTGGTTCTGTTAAGGTAGAGGAGGTAACAAATACATACTTTCTGTTCTCAAAAGGCAAAACAGAGATCACCTCTTATGAGTCTAAATGAAAAAGAGTACAATAATAATATACTTAATTTTTCAGGGTTGCTTATATTGTATAGTCCAGAAATCTTTTTGGTCAGAAGCCACTGGGAAATTTCAAGTTTTCAGCTGTGCAGATGTGCTTTCAGAGGTACGCTACAAAAGAGTAATTTTATTCAAGGATGGGTCTAATAACAGAAAAGTATAGCTGGACCAAGAGTGTTTGGGAGCTGGAGAAGATACCTCTACAGATCTTCTGAGCAAGGTTGTTGGACTTCCCAAACACAAATGAGATGAGATGATCACACGAAAGTCTGCCTGCTCTTCTCTTCTCCGTAGTTTATGAAAAATGCTTTATGTTAAGGTCACCTTCTCTTCTGCTTGATAAATGGATACCACCTCCATCTAACAAAACACTTACCCTTGTTCTCAGCACAAGCATATTACTCATAAATAGGGTCTATTCTTGCTACATATATGCTGTTTAATTCTTAATTTCGGCTACATATGATGTTCACCTTAACAGATATCCTTTTTTTTTGATAAGATACTCAATATGATCATTTTTTTTTTCAATTTATAAACTTTGCTGTTTAATTCTGCTTTTTTTCCAGATTTGTCAAATGCATATTTTCATGACCTATTTAAATACTGTTTTGCCTGCATGAAGTATACAGTCATCCAATGTTCCCATTTCTTTAATAATGATTTCGCACAGACTTTCTAAATCATTGAATTTTAAATCTAGGTAAACCGGATCCTGCATTGTTTATCTTTCTGTGTATGTAAGTACCCAGCCCTCTCACAAAGAAATTGCTTATAAATCATATTCTGTTGCTTATTAGTTTTTATCCACTATTATATTTTATCTTTCCCTCCTAAGGGTGTTCTTAAATTTATTTCATTGGTGACGCCTTTCTTTATCAGGTTAGGTTTCTCTTCCTCATTTTTCATTGATCTCTGCATCATCTTCATATTTGTCTGACATCTTCACAAGCTCAGAATGTTTGGGCAGATAAGGATTGATTTGACCACATAGTTTGCCTACTTGTGCACCTGCGATAAGCTGAATGTCATATCTAATGAGTAATTTAATTTTATCACCTCTCAGACGTATTGCCTTATGTTTACCCCATTATCTCTCTCTATTTCTGTCATTTTACTTTATTTGAATCACCAGTCACCCTTGCAAACAAACACATTTTGAGCGTAGAAAATAAAGTAACCATATAGCTTATTTGCTGTGCAAGCTGAACATCTGTGCTGTGTTACAGCTTATCTTCCTGCAAATGACGTGTTAAGGATGGTCTTATGCATGTTCCATGCATTCAGAAATGCAGTTAGCATACAGTTAATGCAATGGCTGCTACTGCAACCATCAAAGAGGGCCCAAAGCATGCATTCTAGATGATGCCACTGCAGGGAGCATTCCCCTCTCATTAAGGTACTTCAGCCTCAGATTCAGTTATATTAAATAAGGGATACAGGAGAAGGACTTATCCTCACGCATCCATGGGATTAGTGTTCCATATTAATCTTTGGTTGATTTGTCTGGGACACAGACTTTCAATGTTCACATTTCTGATATAAATTCATTACTTTATTCACTAGAATAGACCCTACTAACTCTTCAGGAAGTCTGATCCCATAATCCACCCTGTTTCCTGTGTCATAATACTTAATGATATTTCTCCTGAGCTACCCTCTTTGTATCAGTTTTAAGTTTCAGTAAAATTCCCAGAAGCTATCTACATGTGAAGATTCTCGGTTTTACATTATATGTCTTCTGATGTAGACCACTGAGTATTCCGATGCCCCCTTCAATTACTTCTGTCTTGTTAGTATTGTTACACCCATAGTCTCAGTAAGGCCCTTTTGGAGGATATCCGTGCCAGCCGGAGAGTCAGTTATGGCTCCCATTTTGCAGTCATCAGCGAACTTGGTTAGCCATAGTCCTCCTGTGTTTGCCTGCACGTCTGAGAAGTATATGCCGAACAGTAGGGGTCTCAGGACCGAGCCTTGTGGGACACCACTTGTGACTGGTTTAGATTCAGACCTGGAGCCCACTATTCTTAACGTGTGAGTTCTGTCTGTAAGCCAGTTGGCAAACCATCTCATGATGGAGGGGGTTTATGTTCAGGTTGGTGAGTTTTTCTGTAATTCCCGAGTGGGGAATGATATCAAAAGCCTTGGCGAGGTCAAGGTAGGCTGTGTGAACCACCTTCCCCTCATCTATGGCCTTGGTAACTGTCTCAAAGAAGTCAGCCAGGTTTAGTAGGCATGATCTGCCCTTAACAAAGCCAAACTGGGTCGGGTCAAGTGTTTGGAGGTTCCTAATGTCTTTGTTAATGAGTTCCATGATGATGCGTTCCATAGCCTTGCAGACCAGGCTAGTCAAGCTTATGGGGTGATAGTTACCATGGTCAGTTTTGGTCCCTCCTTTGTGGAGCGGCATAACCGTTGCTGTGCACTACTCTATGGAAAGGCTGAGGTTGAACAGTGTGTTTAGGTGGGGGGTGGGGGTAGTTCGTTCTGTAGTTCGTGCAAGATGCAGCCTGGGACACCATCTGGCCCCATTGACGCTGTGCTTTTGGCTTTTGAAAGGGCTGTTTTCACTTGTGCGTCTGAGATTTCTGGGACAATACACTTTTCTGGTATTGTTGTGGGCCCTTTTGAAGGTGAGAGGGGGGTGAAATTTGCACTGAATCTATCTGCCAGAATGTTGGCAATATCAGTAGGTTCCCTATATTTTGTGCTATTTTGCACTAGCTCAGAGCATATCTGCAAGATGCCACTTAGATTCTTGACATAGCTAAAGAAGGCTTTGTGGTTATCTTTCAAATCCTTGGCTATTTTTCTTTCAAAGTTAGCCTTGAATGATTTTATGAAGGACCTTAGTTTCTTACTGATACTGATCAGGGATGTCTTTCCTTCTTGGGATTTGCTTTTTTTCTGAATTAGTTTCCTCTTTCTATTGTATAGCCTGTTTATGGCAGGGGTCCACCAGACTGGTTTCCTTCTCTTAGGGGAGTGAGTCTTGGTTTTGCTAAGGATGGCACGATCCATGCATCCTTGTAGGTGCTCATAGTGCATTTGTAAAGGTTCCTGCATCTTGGACACTGTTATCGTTTAGAGTGGGGGCTGTGAAACTTACCACCTCTGTTTTAAGTAAGGTGAAGTTTGCTATAGAAAAGTTTCTCACTATGGTTTTCTTGGTTTGGGGGTGGTGGCGTGGTGTGGACATCCATAGTAATTAGTTTATGGTCTGCTCTAACCAGTGATGGGTTGACCTCCGGTACGGAACACCTGTCGCCCATGTTGGTGATGACCAGGTTCAGTATGTTTTCACCTCTGGTAGGGGAGTTTACCAGCTGATCCAGGGCATTTGAGTTGATAAATTCCAGGAAGCACTGGACCTGGGAGTTTGTACTTGAGTAGTTTTCCCAGTTAACGGTAGGGTAATTGAAATCGCCCAATATCAGGGTGCTCGGTAGGACCTTCATGTTTTTCAGTGTCTCCAGAAAGGTGGAGTCGTGGTCCTGGGTCATTGAGGGTGATCTGTAGCAGGCCACAATTTGCATTGCAGATTTGCCCAATGTTAGTTGCACATGGATGATTTCAGAGGTATCATGCTGCGCCACTAACCTGGAGGTGTAGGTATCCTTGATGAATATGGATGCACCCCCTCCTTTTGTGTTTCAGTCCATGTTCTGTGGCCGAAATGTGTGGTATGAGTTTTAGCCCGGTAGTGCTGGGGTGCTCTGTGAAGCCTTGAACCAGGTTTCAGTTACTGCACAGATGTCGACATTCTCCATACTGAGGAGGTACTTCATACGAGCGTGCATTTTGAGATTTAAACTCCTAGCATTGAGTAGCATAACCCTAATTTTTTCATTTGTGCTGTTTACGGAGGTGGGTTTGACTTTTGAGCCTTGCCTAAAAAAGGCACTATGAAAACAGCAAGAGCCTTGGCCAGTATTCGAAAGCCTAGGGTTGACAGGTGCAAGCCGTCTCTTGCGAAGCAACGAGGCTTGTCGAGCATGTCGTCCCAGGCTGACAGACACTGGATCCCCTTTGAATGACACCAGAAGCTTAGCCAGTTGTTGAAATTGATCATTTTTTTCTTTATACTGCGGTATCACTCTTGGTGAGGGCAGGATGCTACTCAGGGTCAGGGTCATATGGGTCAGGGTCATACCCACCTGGGCTAGATGATCAGAGAACTCTTCCATGTCTCTTTTCATGTAGTCCAGGGAGGTGCATCTCGGGTCATTCACACCAACATGAACAATGACAGAGTCATATTTGTACTTGTTCTGGAGTGACCTGAGTGCTTGTGTTATGTGGCAGATTCTGGCTCCCGACAGGCAGCTAACAGTAGCCTTCTCCTTTTCCAGCCTAGTGAGTGGGACGTCAGTGTGCCTGACTATAGAGTCACCTATTACTAATGTGTTAGGTATGTTATTTCGCCTTTAGGGCTGTGATTGTGCGGCACACTGATTTTGTGTTTTATGTGTTGTCTGGTTTGTGACAGGAGGTGCAGCTTTTTTAGGTGTCTGCTTTGGAGGTCTCTGATGCTTTTGCAGGTTTTTATTTAGTGCCTCCAAGTATGATTTAGTGTATTTATGTGTATTTTTTGCCAGTGCTGGTTTAGTATGTCTGTGTGAGGCTGGAGGTGTGGTGCAAGTTTTAGCCTTCTCCTCATGACTGCCTGTTCCAGTCTTGGGTGGAGAGAGCTTAGCCTCCAGTTTAGCTGTATAATTGCATCTCTCGCATATGTTAATGTTTTGTGGTAGAAGGAGAGGGTTGTCTGTGTACTTGAGGCAGTTGTAGCATTGCCTCAGGATACCCAGGTTCACCAGCTGGACTGGAGAGTATACCTGAAATTGCCCTTTGGTCATGCCTGAATAGTAGGGTGAGCTGCTTAGTCACTTGGTAAGTGAGGGGTGAATAATGAGCCTTGCTCTGCTGGGCAATCAAGTGTTGGGGTATATTAGTGCTTGCTATTGGGTCTGAGTAAGTGCTGGACTGTAGGATGCTTTTTAAGTGCTTAGGTTGAGAGTTAAACTACTTTCAAGGGAAAAAATGAAGAGGAGACTTGGTGGAGCCGGGAATTATTTAACCATAGCTAACCGGTGCTGCCCAGATGTGCAAAACCATGAAAACATGTTTTTTACAGCAGGGAAGTGAAAGAGATAGAAATTAGACCAAAATGGCCTATAAACTACTAACTTCTGGGCTGGAACCACTCCTCCAGGAACAGATGGCTGCTCAAAGCTTCCTCTCTCACAGGCGAACAGAGAGACCTCCTTCTATCCAAGTAAGGTATGGGCAATTCAGAAACTTGTGACACAGCCCTGAATTCAGCACTAGCCTGAAAATTGGACTATACTATCTTAGAAAGGTGTGATAACAAGGAATTTTTTTTTTTGAAAAGATGAGGCAAAAACAGTAAAAAATACACTTAAAACAGCTTTAAATGACTACCAACAGTAAGAAAAATACACTTAAAACAGCTTTAGATGACTACAAGCAATCAGAAAAGGCTTTCAAACAAATTACCCAATTAACCAGTAAACAAATCTCAAAACTGAGCCCTGTTCCTGTAGTCTTCAATCAGACAAGTTCTAACTGCACACTCCTGCCACTGGGGTGCAGGTGAACCTTCTCCAAAAAAGAAGGCCTGGATTAGTGCTCAAGTTATACAAACAAAGCTAGATTCAGCAGGCCTGAATCTAGTTTATGCGACAGCAAACAAGGCACACCAATTTCAGTAAGAAACAGTTCAAATATGCAGGCACTATAAGCCTCTAACCAGAAATTCCCAGCTCAGAAGGGCAGAGTCCAGCCTCTCCTCCCACAAGAGTGCAGACCACAGACCTTCTTAATGTAAAATGACTGGCCTGAAGCCCAAGTACTTAAACCAGAACTAATACACTTTTAGAATAACAGACACTGAGCCTTCAATCAGCAGTTCCCAACTTAGAAGGATGTAAGCTACCTTTCCTGCCACAACAGTGCAGACCACAAACCTTCTTAATGTAAAAGGATTGGTCTGAAGCCCAAGTGCTTAAACCAAAAGGCTTAGAATTATAGCTACACTTTAATCAGGTTACTACCAAGCAGTAATAAATACAATTGAATACTTTTAAGAAGGCCTGGATTAGTGCTCAAGTTATACAAAAAAAGCTAGATTCAGCAGGCTTGGATCTAATCTTTGCTACAGCAAACAAGGCACACCAATTTCAGTAAGAAATAGTTCAAATATGCAGGCACTATAAGCCTTTAGCCAGAAATTCCCAGCTCAGAAGGGCAGAGTCCAGCCTCTCCTCCCACAAGAGTGCAGACCACAAACCTTCTTAATGTAAAATAACTGGCCTGAAGCCCAAGTGCTTAAACCAGAACTAATACACTTTTAGAATAAAAGACACTGAGCCTTCAATCAGCAGTTCCCACCTTCGAAGGATGTAAGCTATCTGTCCTGCCACAACAGTGCAGACCACAAACCTTAATGTAAAACTACTGGTCTGAAGTCCAAGTGCTTAAGCCAAAATGCTTAGAATGATAGTTACACCAAGCAGTAATAAATACAATTGAGTACTTTTAAGATGACACAAAAGCAAAATAAAGTAATAAAGTTGGAAGAAACACAAATACAGTAAAAGCAGATGAATAAAGTGCAATTTCTTTTGAGTGAGCAAATGAGATGGGCCCAGGAGGAGTATCCAAATGCAAATTTACAACAGGGGCAGGCAGTTTCAAAGCCAACAAGATTAACACCAAAACAAAAGCAGGGAGGGTGGGTTCATAGGTTCATAGGTTCATACTAGGCTATCTGCCCAAGGGCATTTATAAGCCTAGCCCATAGTTATGTGGCTTTCGCCACCCCTTTAGTTTGAATAAAAATTATGCCTATCATTTTTCTGTGCCTCTGTCAAGCAGTGACACTGAAGTAATCCCTGGGGTATATCTGCGATCTCCCATCCATTGGTCAAGATTCCTCTTGAACAAGGCCAACGAGGTGCTCTGCCTCACATGTACCGGGATTTTGTTCCACAGCATAGGGAGTCTCTGGGTGATGAATCTGTCCCTCCAGCACATTCTATTTATAACCGTGTCAAGGTTTAAATCTCCCGCCCTTGCGGTTCTGAGGGATCTAGATTTTTTGAGGTGAAGCATATTCATCAAATCTGGGTTTGACATGGCCTTATATGTCAGGCACAGGTCACCTCTGAGCAAGCGGTATGAGACTGAATAGAGCTGGAGTTCTTTCAGTCGGGCAGCATAAGACATATTTTTGAGACCCTTTATCCTTTTGGTGAGGAACTTTTGGGGCCTTTCAAGCTGCAGCAGGTGTCTGGTCAGATACATTCCAAACGGGGCATTGTACTCAATCATAGGTCTAATGAGTGATGAGTACAGGGGGACGATGACCTCCCTTGATCTAGATGTGAATCCCTTCATGAACAGGTGGGCGATATAGAAGGTTTTCCTAACTACTTTAGCAACATGAGTGTCAAACGAAAGGCTACTGTCAACTTGGGTCCCCAGATCCCTGATGACTTTTTCTGTGCTCAGTGGATTGCCACCTATATGGTAGCTAGGGGTAACCTTGTCTTTCCCAAAGGGTATGACTATGCATTTTTTGGCGTTTAACTTCAGGCCATGGCTCTGGCACCAGTTATCCGTTTCTGTGAGGCCCTTCTGGAGGATATCTGTGTCAGATGTGTTTTCGACTATGGCGCCCAGTTTGCAGTCATCTGCAAACTTTGTCAGCCATAACCCTCCTGTGTTTGCTTGTACTTCAGAAAAGTAGATGCCGAACAAGAGTGGACCCAGGACTGAGCCCTGTGGGACACCACTTGTGACAGGCTTTGAGTCTGACATGGCTCCAGCAACTCTGACCCTGTGGGTTCTGTCACTTAGCCAGTTTGCAACCCATCTTGTGATGTATGGGTTTACATTCAAGCTGATGAGTTTTTCGATGATACCTGAGTGGGGTATTGTGTGAAGGCCTTTGCCAGGTCGAGGTAGGCTGTATGGACTGCCTTTCCCTCATCAATGGCCTTAGTGACTGTCTCAAAAAGTCAACCAAGTTTAAGAGGCAGGATCTGCCTTTGACAAAGCCAAACTGGGTTGGATCCAAAGTCTGCAAGTTCCCTATGTCTTTATTTATGAGTTCCATTATGATCCTCTCCATGGCTTTGCAGATAAGGCTTGTCAAGCTAATGGGCGGTAATTTCCAGGGTCTGTGGAGGCACCGCCCTTATGAAGTGGGACCACAGTGCCGTGTGCCACTCTTTGGAGTGCGTATCCTGAGGTGAGGCTAAGATTAAACAGCTGTCCTAACTGTGGGTTTAATTCCTCGTTGAGTTCATGAAGCACACAGCCGGGGACACCATCCGGTCCCATGGATGCTGTGTTTTTGCCTTAGTGAGGGCAGTTCTCACCTGGGCGTTGGAGATGTTTGGGGGCTACAATCCTCTGGAATAGATATCTCTCCTTTTGGGGAGGGAGAAGTTTGCACTGAACCTGTCAGCCAGTATGTTAGCAATGTGTGTAGGTTCAGTAATTTTCACATCATTTTGAACTAATTCTGAGCATATCTGGGAGTTTCCTCCTAGGTTTCTAACATAGCTAAAGAAGGCCTTATGATTGTCTTTAGAGTCCTTGGCGATTTTTCTCTCAAAATTTGCCTTGGATGATTTTATGAGAGCTCTTAGTTTTTACTTATAATGATCAAAGGTGTCTTACCTTTCAAGGATTTTGCTCTATCTTGTAGTAGCTTCCTCCTTTTGTTGTAGAGCTTGTTTATGGCTGGGGTCCACCAGACTGGATGCTTGCCTTTGGTACAGAGAGTCTTAGTTTTGTTTGGGATTGCCTGATCCATGCAGTCCTGTAGGTGCTGGTAGAAGGCATTTGTAAGTGATTCAGCGGTTTGAGTAATGTTTACCACTGGCTCAGGGGCCTTAAAGGAGACCACACTAGTTTTTAGAAGTGTGAAATCGGCTTTTGAGAAGTTTTCCTGTGGTCTTTTTGTTTCAGGTGGGGCGGGATGAGGACCTCCAGCGAGATTAGTTTATGATCTGATCTCACCAGTGAGGGGTATACTTCCGGTGTTGAACATTTTGATCCCATGTTCGTGATGATGAGATCAAGTATGTTTTCTCCTCTTGTGGGGATGGTGACTAGTTGTTCCATGGCATTTGAGTTTATGAACTCCAGGAATCTTTGGGTTAGAGTGTTCGGGCTTGAGTAGTGTTCCCAGTCTATATTAGGGTAGTTGAAGTCACCTAGTATGATGGTGTTTGGAGATACATTTATCCCCTCCAATGTTTTCAGGAAGGCCATGTGAGGTTCCTGAGTTTGAGAGGGTGGCCTGAAACATGCTACAAATTGCAGAGCAGTCTTGCCTATGGTCTCCGATGCATTGTGCGTTGCCACCAACCTTGAGGTGTGGGTGTCCTTTATGAATATGGACACCCCCCCTCCTTTCTTGGTGTTGTCCGGATTTTGGGGCCGGAACGCATGATATGAGGTGAAACTTGTTAGTGCTGGGGTGCTCTCAGGAGCCTTGAACCAGGTTTCTGTCACAGCACAGACATCGATGTTCTCCATATTGAGAAGGGCCTCGAGTGCGTGCATCTTGAGAGTGAGACTTCTGGCATTGAGCAGCATTACCCTTAGTTTTTTTCCTTTTTGGTGTTCTAACTGAACTAACTGAAAAAACGGAGCCACAACTTCCAACTAGATAGTATGCAACGCAACACAAAAAAAATCTATTTAAATGTTGTATTATTTGAAAAAAGTACAGATAAAAACTTACTTAAATTCACTTATACATCCATTTGATTGCAGGTAGGTCTTAGCTGGCCAAAGCTCAGAGCTTAAGCCGAAAATAATCCAAAATGTACCACTTATATAAGGCAGAAACCGAATATTAATGAAGTGAAACTACCCCCACTTATCACTGGCTATGCAGGAATTCTAAAAGCAGTAAATTCTAACAAGCATTAACTGAAAAAACAAAACCACAACTTCCAGCTAGATAGTATTCAATGCAACACAAATAAATCAATTTAAATGCTGTATTATTTGAAAAAAGTGCAGATAAAGACTTACTTAAATTCACTTATACGTCCAGTTGATTACAGGTAGGTCTTAGCCAGCCAAAGCTCAGAGTTTAAGCAGAAAATAATCCAAAATGTACCACTTATATAAGGCAGAAACTGAATATCAATGAAGTGAAACTACCCCCACTTATCACTGGCTATGCAGGAATTCTAACAAGCATTAAATGAAAAAACAGAGCCACAACTTCCAGCTAGATAGTATTCAATGCAACACAAATAAATCAATTTAAATGATGTATTATTTGAAAAAAGTGCAGATAAAGACTTACTTAAATTCACTTATACGTCCAGTTGATTGCAGGTAGGTCTTAGCCGGCCAAAGATCAGAGTTTAAGCAGAAAATAATCCAAAATGTACCACTTATATAAGGCAGAAACTGAATATCAATGAAGTGAAACTACCCCACTTATCACTGGCTATGCAGGAATTCTAACAAGCACTGAATTCTAACAAGCATTAACTGAAAAAACAGAGCCACAACTTCCAGTTAGATAGTATTCAATGCAACACAAATAAATCAATTTAAATGCTGTATTATTTGAAAAAAGTGCAGATAACGATTTACTTAAATTCACTTATACGTCCAGTTGATTGCAGGTAGGTCTTAGCCGGCCATAGCTCATAGTTTAAGCAGAAAATAATCCAAAATGTACCACTTATATAAGGCAGAAACCGAATATCAATGAAGTGAAACTATCCCCATTTATCACTGGCTATGCAGGAATTCTAACAAGCACTAAATTCTAACAAGCATTAACTAAAAAAATAGAGCCAAACCTCCAGCTAGATAGTATTCAATGCAACACAAATAAATCAATTTAAATGCTGTACTATTTGAAAAAATGCAGATAAAGATTTACTTAAATTCACTTATACGTTCATTTGATTGCAGGTAGGTCTTGGCTAGTCAAAGCTCAGAGTTTAAGCAGAAAATAATCCAAAATGTACCACTTATATAAGGCAGAAACCAAATATAAATGAAGTAAAACTACCCCCACTTATCTATGCAGGAATTCTAGCAAGCATTAAATTCTAACAAGCATTAACTGATAAAACGGAGCCACAACTTCCAGCTACATAGTATTCAATGCAAGACAAATAAATCAATTTAAATGCTGTATTATTTGAAAAAAGTGCAGATAAAGACTTACTTAAATTCACTTCTAAGTCCAGTTGATTGCAGGTAGGTCTTTGCTGGCCAAAGCTCAGAGTTTAAGCAGAAAATAATCCAAAATGTTCCACTTATATAAGCCAGACACCGAATATCAATGAAGTGAAACTACCCCCACTTATCACTGGTTATGCAGGAATTCTAACAAGCACTAAATTCTAACAAGCATTAACTGAAAAAAACAGAGCCACAACTTCCAACTAGATAGTATTCAATGCAACATAAATAAATCAATTTAAATGCTATATTATTTGAAAAAAGTGCAGATAAAGACTTACTTAAATTCACTTATACATCCAGTTGATTGCAGGTAGGTCTTAGCTGGTCAAAGCTCAGAGTTTAAGCAAAAAATAATCCAAAATGTATCATTTATATAAGGCAGAAACCGACTATCAATGAAGTGAAACTACCCCCATTTATCACTGGCTATGCAGGAATTCTAACAAGCACTAAATTATAACAAGCATTAACTAGAAAAACAGAACCAAACCTCCAGCTAGATAGTATTCAATGCAACATAAATAAATCAATTTAAATTATGTATTATTTGAAAAAATGCAGATAAAGATTTACTTAAATTCACTTATACGTCCAGTTGATTGCAGATAGCTCTTAGCCGGCCAAAGCTCAGAGTTTAAGCAGAAAATAATCCAAAATGTACCACTTATATAAGGCAGAAACCGAATATCAATGAAGTGAAACTACCCCCACTTATCACTGGCTATGCAGGAATTATAACAAGCACTAAATTCTGACAAGCATTAACTGAAAAAACAGAGCCACAACTTCCAGCTAGATAGTATTCAATGCAACACAAATAAATAAATTTAAATGCTGTATTATTTGAAAAAAGTGCAGATAAAGATTTACTTAAATTCACTTATACATCCAGTTGATTGCAGGTAGGTCTTAGCCAGCCAAAGCTCAGAGTTTAAGCAAAAAATAATCCAAAATGTATCATTTATATAAGGCAGAAACCGACTATCAATGAAGTGAACCTACCCCCATTTATCACTGGCTATGCAGGAATTCTAACAAGCACTAAATTATAACAAGCATTAACTAGAAAAACAGAGCCAAACCTCCAGCTAGATAGTATTCAATGCAACACAAATAAATCAATTTAAATTATGTATTATTTGAAAAAATGCAGATAAAGATTTACTTAAATTCACTTATATGTCCAGTTGATTGCAGATAGCTCTTAGCCGGCCAAAGCTCAGAGTTTAAGCAGAAAATAATCCAAAATGTACCACTTATATAAAGCAGAAACCGAATATCAATGAAGTGAAACTACCCCCACTTATCACTGGCTATGCAGGAATTCTAACAAGCACTAAATTCTAACAAGCATTAACTGAAAAAACAGAGCCACAACTTCCAGCTAGATAGTCCTCAATACAACACAAATAAATCAATTTAAATGCTGTAATATTTGAAAAAAGTCCAGATAAAGATTTACTTAAATTCACTTATACGTCCAGTTGATTGCAGGTAGGTCTTAGCCAGCCAAAGCTCAGAGTTTAAGCAGGAAATAATCCAAAATGTACCACTTATATAAGGCAGAAACCAAATATCAGTGAAGTGAAACTAACCCACTTATCACTGGCTATGCAGGAATTCTAACAAGCATTAACTGAAAAAACAGAGCCACAACTTCCAGCTAGATAGTATTCAATGCAACACAAATAAATCAATTTAAATGCTGTATTATTTGAAAAAAGTGCAGATAAAGATTTACTTAAATTCACTTATATGTCCAGTTAATTGCAGGTAGGTCTTAGCCGGCCAAAGCTCAGCTCAGAGTTTAAGCAGTATATGTATGTATGAATGTATATATATATATATATATATATATATATATATATATATATATATATATATATATATTGAGAGAGAGAGAGAAAGAGGCAGGTGTACTGAAATTAAATGAAACACCCAAAGACCAACAACACTCCTGTACCTTATTCCTGGCACCAGTCATCCCAGGATAATTACATTTATATTCTTTCATGCAACTCCTATAATTCTCTACCCCACCAATCACTGTGCAGATTACTACTTTAATAACTCTATCCCAGTCATAAATCAGACACTAAATAGCTACGTACACTCACACTGTTACACATACTAGTATACCTTTCAACTTCTTAGAGCAAGAAATCTGGACAAAGCCATAAATAAAAGTGGGACAAAGGCCCAAAAATAGGGACAATTTTTAAATATTGCTCTTACAAACTTTGAAAGTTTATAGAATAATAGGTTTTGCATTAGCATGAAGCTTCCGAAGGGTATGAAGTCTGAAACACAAATGTCTGTCATTATTTTGTAACTTTAATCTTTAACGATTTGCCACTAATTTGCCAGAAAACCACAATTTTATGAAAAATGGACCAAAGATTTGAGGCAAAAATCTAGACATTCTGCGAAAATCTGTACAGTTGAGAGGTATACACTAGCCTTTCGTTATCTAATCACCATCTATGGTTACAACAAGCATCCATAAACGCAATTCACCAGTCTAGCTGAATCCAATTAAACTCACTTGTATGATAAGAAAACACTCATCACAGTAGAATTTAGGCAGACAGTCAAAATAATCCTAGCCCACCAGTTCATTTAACAGTGCAAGTGTCATTGCCTTTAGACAGTGCATAATATACCACCAGAGGTAAACTATATTATGATCACAATATATATGACAGTAATAGTAAAAGTATTATGTTTTTTATTTTTTTATCTACTACAAAATCCAGTCCCTGTTATTTCAAATGATTCATCTGGCATACCCACCTAAGTGGAAAAAAAAACTCTTTAACCAACCCTTACATTTTCAACATTTATAAACCACCACATACAGTAGTTCCCCATTAGAAGATATATTTCACTAAATATATAACATTCTATCTCATATTAAGTATAAAATTAAAGCCTCCGGCAATGCCAGAAGACTTACTAAAGGAATACTAGATAACAAAATGTACAGGTTATAACTTACAAAAATGTGGAACCCCATACTGCTCCAAACAGCAGATGACATACACATGAACTCAGATCCATCCTTCCACAACTGTTTCTCTAATCTAAGAAAAGTAGCAGCATAATCACCAGTAAGCTGGACAACATCAGACTGTCTTCACTTACAGATCAGTACCAGACAAGTACAACAAATTATTAACGTTATTATAACGAGTGTTTGCAACAAACGTAATCAGCCATAAGCCTGCATAGATTACTATACCGTAGATATACTTACAATAGTGAGACACACGGATGTCCCCCTCACCAGGATGGACAAGGAGAAAGTCATGGTCAGCTGCCTGTCTGGTGCCAGGATTCGCCAAATCACGCATGCACTCAGGTCTCTCAGCAACAAGTAACGTTATGACTGTTATAGTTCATTTTAGTGTGAATGACATGAGATGTACCTCGCCGGACTATATGAAGAGAGACATAGTCGAGATCTCTGAGTATGTGTCCCAGGCAGGTATGTCCCTAGCCTTGAGCAGTATACTACCCTCACCTAGAATAAAGCCACAGTATAAACAAAAAATAATTGATTTCAATAATTCACTCAGTTTTTGGTGTCATTCAAAGGGGATCCAGTTTCTGTCAGCCTGGGAAGTCATGGTCAACAAACCCCGCTGCTTTGCCAGAGATGGTTTGCACCTGACACCCCTAGGCTTTCGGCTGCTGACAAAGGCTCTTCCCTCCCCCATAGTTCCTTTTTTAGGCAAGGTCTCAAAAACAACATTGCCAGTGTGAAATTAACCAATTAAAACAAAATAAGGGTCATGCTGCTAAATGCTAGGAGTTTAAACCAAAAACTGCACTTCCTGGAAGCACTTCTGTCACTAGAAGATGTAGATCTCTGTGCAGTCACAGAAACCTAGTTTAAGGCCTCACAGAGTACCCTAGCCTTGCAAGGCTCCAATGCCTTCTACACTTTTAGACCGCAAAATGAATGTGTGAAAATCAAAGGAGGTGGTGTTTCATTCTATATTAGAGATAAATTCACCTCACATCTAGTTAGACTAGACAACTCCTTAGAGTTACTCCATGTCCAGGTTATGGTGGGTAAGACCCCCATTCATATCCTAGCCAGTTATAGATCCCCCTCCTTGGGTCACAACACCCATGAAGCTGACTTAACCAAAATGAAGACAATCCAAATTTTACTAAACATACTGGTTATGGGATATTTCACTTATCCCACCATCAACTGGGAAACCTACTCTAGCCCAAAATTGCTAGCACAAAAGTTCCTTGAATTTGTGAATTCAAATGCCCTGGAGCAAATTATCTATACCCCGACAAGAGGAACAAACATTCTACATCTTGTTCCCACCAACATGTCAAACAAAGTGCACTGCTACAACTGTTGGGCTCTCATTAGTTAAAACTGACCACAAATCAGTCACCTTCGAACTGACACGAACACCAGAAGTCACAAAGGGTGAAGTCAGACTAAAAAACTTCACCAAGGCAAACTATACCCTCCTAGGTGAAGGTATAAATGCATTCCAAGCCCCATCCCAAGCTGAAAGTGGTAACCATGCTGAAACTTACTCTAAAGCCTTGTACAGTCACTTGCATACATGTATAAATTTCACTGTACCAGATAGAATCAAAGCCAGAGCTCCAAGTAAAATGGTGGACTTCCATTATGAACAGAGTCTACAATAAACACAAAAAGTTGCTCTCCAAGAAAACAAAAACAAGGACCCAGCAATGGTAAAGCACCCTTTTCAGCCTTAACAGGCAAATAAGACAACTTGTCAAAATCTTCCAAGAGGTTTTTTGAGAGAAACCTAGCAAGTACTGCCAAGGATAACCATAGGGCCTTTTACAGCTCAGTATGTAACGTAAAGGGTAAGACCCAAGCATGTGCAGAACTGGTGGCCAATAGTATCACATACACTCAACCCACAGAGATAGCAAAACTGCTAGTGGATAGGTTTGGCAAAAATTTCACTCCCTTATCCCTCCTAACTTACAACAAGCCCTCCCCCACCTTACATAGCTGAGGAGCAGGTCCTCAAAGCCTTGTCCAAGGCAAAGAACATGGCCTGTATGGGACCAGATGACAACCCAGGCTGTCTTCTAAACAGGCTAAAACATGAATTAGCATCATCACTAAGTACCCTTTTCAATCGTAGCCTAACCACAGGCTTTGTTCGTGTGGAATGGAGAACAGCTACAGTTATTCCCCTCCACAAAGGTGGCTTAACAACAGACCAGGGGAATTACAGACCCATAAGCTTGACCAGCCTCATCTGTAAGGCCATGGAGCGTATCATTATGGACCTCATAAATAAAGACATAGGTGACCTCTAAATCCCAGATCCTTCCCAATTCAGCTTTGAAAAGGGCAGATTCTGCCTGTTAAATCTGGTGGATTTCTTTAAAAGTGTGACCAAGGCGATTGATAAGGGCAAATCTGTGCACACAGCATACCTCGACTTGGCAAAGGATTTCGACACAATCCCACATTCAAACATTACCGATAAATTTAGCAAACTGAATGTAAATCTCTTAATTGTAAGATGGGTTGCCAACTGGCTCACAAACTGGACACACACTATAAAAGTGTATGACTTCACATTAACCAGCAGACCTGTTACCAGTGGAGTACCACAGGGGTCAGTGCTCGGCCCCCTACTGTTTGGTATATACTCAGAAATACAGATCAAAACTAAATGTTTGTGGCTGACCAGGTTTGCAGACGACTGCAAGCTAGGTGCAATCACTGAATCCCCAAATGATGTCAGTATACACGAGGATGGTCTCACACAGGCCAGCGACTCATGTATGGTCTCTAACTGAATGCAGAGAAATGCATCATCAGTCCCTTTGGCTCAAACAATTGGTTGGGAGGGTGGCCTAATGGTTAAGGTGTTTGCCTAACAAACACAAGGTGCAGGGTTTGAGTCTCACAAGGGATAATTGGCTAGGCTTAAAAATCGCTCGCAAGGGCAGTTTGCTTAGTACTAACCTATGAACCTATGAACCTATGAACAATGTCCCTTCACATTATCAAATCAATAAATATACCCTAAGTACCCATGAAGTGGTAAGGAACCTGGGATCACAGGTTGATCTGAACCTTAACTTTGACCACCACGTGTCTACCATTGTAAGGAAAATTTTCCACATAGCTCACTTGATTAGTAAAGGCATCACCTTGAGAGCAAAAGAAGTTATAAACTCTCTATACTTGGCACTTATCCAGCACATAACGGAGTATAACACCCTATTTGGTATGCACTGTATGAAGCACCTACAGCAATTAGAGAGACCTCAGAGGTTTCTAACAAAGAAGATCAAGGTCCTCCAGCATGTGGCTTACACGGACCAACTAAAATCCCTATCACTATACTCTGTATCATATAGACTTCTTAAGGGAGACTTATGCCTGGCTTACAGAGCAACCCAAGACCCAAACTTAATGAACTTACTGCATATCCGTAAATCAAATGGGTCTAGGGCTTCGCATTCCAGAGAGCTAAATATGGCCTGCATCTTAACTAGTACATGCTAGGGGGAGATATCCCAGCAACTGCCATGTCTTTGGAACAGGCTACTAATTCATGTGAAACAGAGCACCTCTATGAAACTGTTCAAGAGGAACCTGGACAAGTGGATGGGGAACCATAAATTCTTACAGGGGATAGCACCCACAACCCTGGACATGTGCAGTCATCAGTAAATGCAGGCTTGGGTATTGACTAGTACTTCTATGGTGTTACATTGGGTTGAAATGGCTAGGCTTAAAATGACCTCCAGGTTGATAGCCTAGTAATCTCCTATGATCAGTGAAACCAGGCTAAACCCCATATTAAAGATGATGATTTTATTTAAGCCCAATGTTGAAAATTCTTTTAATAAGACGATCTTACAAAGTAGCAGGAGGTATAGCCATTCTAACAAAAGAATTCTTAAGTGTTCTCTTAATGGAAAGCAATGCTCCCCTAAAAACAGAAAATCCCTAATAAAAGCCACACTGACTTTACTGGAAGAAACTCTGTACCCACTACTCAATAATACAAACTCATAAATTATCAGCATAGGAGACTTCATTATTTACTGAGTGTCCATAAAGTACCTTATAACTCCATGGCCTTACTCAGATAATAAATACACCCACTAGGACTGATAGAGATACAGATAACACCAGTATTCCTAATGTGTTTCTAATATTCAAACCAGAGCATATTGGATGAGCTAAAATCCTTTTTTGATTTCACAAGTGACCACTGCTCTAGTTTTATCACTAGGACTTAGTCCATCAAAAAAGTACCACAGTTTTATCACAGGTTTAAAACCTCAGCAAAAAAATCTACTAATACCATTATGTAGCAAAACCAGCTGTCCACTTATAAACCACTTTTGACACTTAAATGATGTAGCAATATTCTTCCATTCATTAATCACAAGTATCATAAAAAGCTTAATTTCTAAATAAAATATGTAAGGGTTAGATGTGCATTTCAGCCTGCGATGACCCATAAAATGGGAAAGTCATTTCCGTAAAGAAATGCATCATGAGCCGGTTACACTAAACTTAGATGTCAGTTAGACCTTAAATTGTATAAATTCTTGAGAAACAAATGTAAATAACCTATAATACCCAATAAAAATACTTAAAAAAGCCCCAGTAACTGTTTGTTTTCAACTGTTTTGGTACTCAATAAACAAGTGTCTAAAAATGTATCACCCCATCACAACCCCCTAATTAATCCAGCACAGAGATTCCTGAACTCCTCTGAAACTCTTTGAAACCACAATACCTAACATATCTACACCCTACTTAGATTTTAATATTATCCATTCCTTCCCTTTCATCCTGCTAATTCCTGAGCCCAAAATCCACAACAATTCCCAGTCAAAGGACTAAGTTGCTTCACACAGAGGTAATTCTTACAAAAGATCAAAGACCATATTTCAGAAAGATCTGACTACCTACTTTCAGAATTAAAAATCCTGAGTCTATTCCATTGTCATTCCCCTTACAGGTGACTCCAGAATTAACCTATCAAGAATCTGGAAGGAAGCACATATCATATCTCTTCATAGAAGCTATACTGAATGGTCTAGCTGAAGTATTTGACCTTATAGTCCACCAGCGTCTCTCTGCCAGCATAACAGGGAAGAACCTCCTTATCAGTTCACATTGATCCAGAAATGTTACTCCATTAATACTACAATTGTAAGTTTAACTAACTTCATTAGCAACAAGATTAATATAAAGGACATATCAGAACCATTATTTGTAGACTTTTCAAACGCTTCTTATACCATGTGTCATACCAGCCTGCTAATAAAACTTTGGTTTCCACTGCTGTACTGTATAATAGTTTTCAAACTTTCCTGCTGATAGACAGTTTAGAGTCAAATGGATAAATGAGTTATCCAGCATATTTATTTTTTAAACACCTTTATTAAATTATCAGTTAGGACACAGATACACATACATTAGCAGAAAAGAAAAACAAAACCATAATAACTTTTTCATGCATTATACATTGTGTATGTATTTTCTTACTTTATAACAACTGTCATACATATATTGCACAATTCCTGCCTTCTGTTAAACCTCACTCTTCCCTCTAAACATTATTCTGCAGGTATTGTTCTCTCAACATCCATTATTTTATATAATGTGCTCCTCTATTTTTATAAAGATATCACTTCCAGTTTTTTATGTCTCTAAAAATATCCGATACTTCAGTTTCATTTGGTTTAGATTTTGATTTCCATTTTCTAGTAATTGCTTTTGGGCAGCCAATAGCATTAAACTTAACAAGGCCTTAAGCTGTCTAAGCACTTCAGGTTCTGTGTCTCAGTTTAAAAGAAAATTATCCTTAATTTTAGCATTATACTCCCCCAATATTTCTGAGAGTTTTCTCTGGTGTAGTTTTAAAATCTACCAACTCATCATACTCCCAAACAAACATGTTCCCAGTTACTGCACTCTTTCCCATCATACCTGCAACATTTGCTAACTACCTGAGGAAAAATTCTTTGAATTCTACATGGGGTATAAAAATACTTATGCAAACACTTCCAAGCAAAACCCCTAAACTTTCTGGACTTAGTTGCATAATATGGTGCCATACATATGCCCTTCCATTGTTCTTTTGTAAATTACTTTTCCAGTCCTTCTTCCAAGCTTTTCTAAACTCCTGTGATTGATTCTTATAGCATACAGTTAATGCAATGGCTGCTACTGCAACCATCAAGGAGGACAAAGAGCATGTATTCTAGACGATATTTATATGCCCTGCTAATTATTCCCTTTATAACAGCAGCTTCTCTCCTACACTCAAGTAAAAACTAAGCTAGAGCTGGTCTTTCACTTAGGACTCCCCATCCCTTTCACCTAGTCTATACTGTGATATCAGGCCCTGGTAGAAAAGGTTGTCTCTAACTTGCAGTGCCAATTTCCCAATTACATTTCCCTCTCTAGTTATTTGCTCCCAATATAGTGGTTCATTTGCCAGTTTTTTCCAGTAAATTCCTGCCCAATCTTGCCTATTTTCTGTATCCGTACTTGCCTTCTCTTAAACCTTACTCCTCGTCCTGGAAATTACAAAAAGTGAAGTATTGGATACTGTTAAGTAGATAAACGTAAATAGAAGTTGTGGAAACTTCTGTTTACTTAACAGTATCCAATACTTCACTTTTCTAAACCCATGCATATTGTCCTTTTGGTAAAATCTCCCTTTCCATTTCTGTGTTGACTTAGTAGAATACTTTCAACAATGTTAGGATACAAAACTCTGTATGGTTGTTGTTATTCTCCTTAAGGATTTGCATCCAAAATCCTACTTTCACCTTATTTCTAGAACTCCTCCCTTCTTCATCGGCATCACTTTTCAATTTGATGTACGGTCTTCTGCTTATGTTATGTATACAAGTCTTAACTACATATCTCTACAGTATCCATAAAAATCAAGTAATCCTGAACCACCTTGGTCTGTGGGATGATAAATTTAGCCTACTTAAGTCTTGCCCTGTTCCCCTCCCCAAATAAATTCCTTAAATGCTTTATTAGTTATTCCTACAACTTTTCTTCTGGTTGATAAAATATGCCTGACTTGTATATACAACTAAAGGGACTTAAAAAATGTCACTGCTTGTATCTTACTATACATAAACAAGTGCTTCCAGTTTCTCAGGTTTTGTACTGTCTTCTGTTAGTTTCTTCCCACATATCCTTACCCGTCATAACAGAATCTTTTTTAATCCTTACTCTCAAATACTTCAACTTTCCATGTGCCCATAAATATGAGTATTGCTGAACCAATTCTTGTGTGGGTACACAACTTACTGCTACAGTCTTTGTTTTCTCTTCATTAATTTTATATTCTGAAAAGACTTGAAACTGTCGCAAAATGTTCCACAACACAGACATATCTTTTTCTGGCTTTATCATGTACAAAATAATATCATCTGCAAATAAAGCCCACTTTTCTTGATTTTCATATCAATTATATCCTTGAATATCTGACTCCCATATTTTCTTTGTCAGTGGCTTTAAACATAGAACAAATAACTAAGGTGAAACAGAACATACCTGCCTGGTTCTTCAGGTGAAACACAGCTTATCAGAGAGAAACCCTCCCACCTTAATTCTAGTACCTGAGCCTTCACCTGTCCTCCTAATTACCCTTATTATTCTATCAGGGAATGCATATACTTCCAGCTTGTTCTACTGAATGCTTCTCTGCATCACGGTCCAACAAGAACAGCAGTATTTCCTTACATTCTGATTCCCCCTGGATCATAATTGTTGTATTAGTATAGTCAAATGTTTGACACCCTGCACAAAAACCACGATCCACGATCCATAGCTGTCCATTTTGGCATCACCTTTGTTATTTCCTTAGCTAGTGTAGACTTAAACATTTTACAGTCATGTTTTAAAATCGAAATGGTTTTAAATGAAGCTGAGTCTGATGGGTCTTTACCCTCTTTGGGTGACACAGCCACCACAGTTTTCTTCCAAGATGTTTGTGCTTCCCCTCCTTTTAAATACTATTAAACAAAAGCTTCCGTATTTTTATCACTTTCTTCTCTCCTAACGTCTTGCAGTTGGCTTGCAGATTAAGGAGCTGTTAACGATCTCTTTCCTGTGGTCCGCTGTTGCAAGGTTTGATTCCCTCACAGCCTCCATTGGTTAACCGTGTCAATTAACCAGACCCTGCAACTGGGCTGAGTCTGAAAAGGTCCATAGAGATTGGTGTTGTACCCCAGAAAACAAATACAAATAAAGAAATAACTTCCAGAATATGTACCTGGAGACTTTCCTGTACACTGACCAGACATCAGCATTTTTATCTCTTGTCCTCATATCTTAACTATTAGTTGTTAAGGTGAATTTTCTTGTAATCTTGGCATAATTATGCTTTCCATAAATATTTCCATTTGTGCTTTTTTTTGGTTTCCACATTCCTCTCTTTAATACACATTTTCATAAAATTTCCAAAATATTTCTAATACCTGTATAGGATCTCGGAGAATTTTTATTGTTACAGGCTCCATAAGTTCCACGATAACCCCTTATAGGTTCATAGGTTCATACTAGGCTATCTGCCCGAGGGCATTTACAAGCCTAGCCCATAGTTTTGTGGCTTACGCCACCCCTTTAGTATGGGGAACTATACCCATTATTTTGCTGTGCCTCTGTTGAGCAGTGACACTGAGGTAATCCCTGGGGTATATCTGCGATCTCCCATCCATTGGTCAAGATTTCTCTTGAACAAGGCCAGCGAGGTGCTCTGCCTCACATATACCGGGATTTTATTCCACAGCATAGGGAGTCTTTGGGTGATGAATCTATCCCTCCAGCACGTCCTATTAATAGCCGTGTCGAGGTTTAAGTCTCCGCCCTTGTGGCTCTGACGGATCTAGATTTTTGAGGTGAAGCATATTCATCAAATCTGGGTTTGACATGGCCTTGTATGTTAGGCAAAGGTCACCTCTGAGCAAGCGGTGGCGACTGAATAGAGCTGGAGTTCTTTCAGTCGGGCAGCATAGGACAGATGTTTGAGACCCTTTATCCTTTTGGTGAGGAACTTTTGTGGCCTCTCCAGCTGCTGCAAGTGTCGGGTCAGATACATTCCGAATGGGGCATTGTACTCAATCATTGGTCTGATGAGTGATGAGTATAGGGAGACTATGACCTCCCTTGATCTAGATGAGAATCCCTTCATGATAAGGTGGGCAATGTAGAAGGTCTTCCTAACTACTTTAGCTACATGGGTGTCGAATGACAGACTACTATCAACCTGGGTCCCCAGGTCCCTGATAACTTCTTCTGTACTCAGTGGATTGCCACCTATTTGGTAGCTAGGGGTAACCTTGTTTTTCCCGAAGGGTAGCAGCTGGGAGTTATTAAGCAAGGTTTCAAGAGAAGAGAAAGCTTCTTGGTTTATTTTTTGAATGTGACAAATTATTTGAAGAGCAGATAGAAGATGAGTCATCTGCATATTGAATAAGAGAACCTTGACAGTAAGAGATATGAAGGTTACTAATAAAGATGTTAAAAAGGAGGGGGCCAGGTATAGAGCCCTGGGAGACATCAGTGGTATTTGGTAAGTGGAGGGAGAGGGAGCCTTGCCATTTGACAGACTGTTGTCCGATGGATAGACAGTTAGTAAACAATTTGACTGAGGAGGAGGAAAGACCAAGGCTAGAGAGTTGGTATAGGCGCTTAGAATGGGAAACAATGCTGAATGCATTACAGAGATCTAAAAATAGTCAGAAGACAAGTTCGCCTGATTCTCTTCCATTGTTTCAGTGTCCATAAAAGAAAGTAGAGCTGTTATTGTGAGCTGGCCTAAAACCATGTTAAACTTCAGGTTAATAATTTATTTTATAGTAGACAATTAAGAACTTGCTTATAAACACATTTCTCTAATAGTTTGGAGAGGCAGGACAGAATAGTAGTGGGGCAATTGTTAGATACTTCAGTAGACTTACCTTTATACATTGGAATGAGGAATAACTTTTTCCAGAGTGTTGGGACATATGTCTCTGCAATGGTTCTGATGATAAGGATGCCAACAGGAAAAGTTGTGTTGTCCGAGGATAGTTTAAGGAATTAAGCTGGTAGGTTATCACTGAAGGGTGAGGCATGTCTAAGTTTGTAGAAGAGTTTTTTTATGAGTTTATAGAGGTGGGTTCTAGAAAGAACTTCAGAGAATTTATAGAAGGGTCTTTTGTGGGCTCCAGTTGGAGGGCAAGTGGATGAGAAGCAGAAGTTATGTTTTCAGGAGAAAGTATTGTAGGTATGGTGTTGGAGGATTATTGATTTAAAGACATTTGTGGGTTTGAATTTTTTGTAATTAAACTAGCAATAAAATATGTATTAAATATAGTTGCAGTTTGAAGAGATGCTTTATCAGGATGTGAACTAGGGTTGTTTTTAGTTCCTGCCCTGGGTTAAGTAATGAATTAATGGACGACCAGAATTTTTTGGGGTTGTTTTTATTGGTGGCCTGCAAGTCAATATAAAAGTGTTTTTTGTCTTTAAGAACTTACTTTTTAACCTGATTCTAGAAATGCCAAATGTTTTGTAGGTTTGGATTGGTTTTATTCTTTAGCCGTTCTTCCAGTGCTCTATTTGAGTGCCTCGTCAGTTGTTTACTTGACTGTGATAGCAATGGAGCATGGTTGTTTTTTCTGCAAAAATGGGAAAAGGGGTTGTGGATGTAGTATGGATGGATGGATGGATGGGAGCTAAACTGTTTCGGATGTTTAGAAATTTAATATGACAAAGAGGGAGAGGTTTTAGGTCAAACCAGTGTATGGATTTCAATAATTCAAGAAAGGAATGTTTGTTGAATTTAGTTATGGTGCGGGTCAATTTATAATGATGTTCTTTAGGTATATGGGAAGTATTTCTAAAGTAGACACCTGCAGAAGTAGACAGCTGCAGCAACTGTAAAGACCACAGAGGTTTCTCACCAAGAAATTACAGGTTACACAAAACAAGTTTTACGAGGAAAGACTGAAAGCCCTGCCACTGTATTCTACCTCCTATAGGTTGTTAAGGGGTGACCTGTGCCTGGCTTACAGAGCAGTCTCTGACCTGGCCCTGATGGAAATGCTACACATTTGTAAATCAAACTGCACAAGGTTCACTTGCTCCAGGGATCTTAACCTAGCCCCTGATGTGAATAGGTCATGCTGGAGAGTTACATATATCTAACAGAGACTGCCACTTCTCTGGAACAAGCTTCCATTTCATGTGAAACAGAGTCCCTCCCTGACCCTCTTCAAACACAACCTAGATCAATGGATGGGTGACCGCAAATTCACTCCTGGGGCAGTGCTCCTGTCCTTCCTAGAGAGAGGAAGTCATCATTAACTACCATAGACTCTTACCTCTGCAAACGTCACTCACCTAGCCACCAACAATTGGGGAAACTTGGGATAAATATGGCTAGGCTTGTAAGGGCTCTAGGGCCATTATCCTAGTACTTTTTATGAACCTATGAAAGTGTATGCTGGTAGATGGCCACTTAGGGTATTTGGGACGGTGTAAGAGGCCAGGATCCAATCGAGTATGAAGCCCTGGTTTTAATTTTTGTCATACCTAGTCATAAGAATCCAAAGAGATTTATGCCTATGGTTGGAAAATCAGATGTTAGGTTTTGCTGTGTTGATATTAACATCTCCTAGGATAATGGTTTCATAGGAAGTTGTAGTTGATATCCAGGATACAGTGTCTTCTAGTACTGGGATGTTTTGGCCAGGGTAATATGTAAATTAAAGCATTACATAGACATTTGGTACTATTCAGTTTTACAAAGGTGATGAGTAATTCAGCATTGCCAAATACTGGTACAGGATTGCAGTAGGAAATAATCATTTTTTATCTTTTTTTTTTTTTTTCTCAGTGTCTACTGCAGGATTCTCTTAGCTTTTATTTAACTCAGAAATCATTTAAATTCTAAATTTAAACTTGTCAGTGTTATGAATATAAAATTAAAACTCACTACAGTCTGTACTTTTAAAATCAACACAGATAATTAAAAATGTTCATTTTGTATCTGAATACTGGTAAAGCCAAATACCTTGATAAAGTATAAGTTGGAATCTTATACTACACTTCCTTATCCAATGCCTGGCTGCCTCCTTAAAGAACTGTATTTGTTTGACATATTCTTGCATTGAAGTTATGCTGCCTTAGGTTGAGTACCCCCTCAGGTCTCCAGGTATTCTGAAATACTTTTTTCAGCAGAGATTCCAGAACTTTCCCTCCAAGTGAGGTTAAATTGGCAGGATGATAATTTCCAGACAGTATCCTACACCCACTCATATGAAAAAAAGTACAATCATAAGAAACGAAGAAGCTTCACGCCTTAAACTTTTTAATCTTATTTTCTTTAAATGTCTTGAGCATGTTCTCTATTTATATTTTAATTTCTTCCTTTTTGCATATTAAAAGTTCTCATAGAGTGTTTTGATTGTTATTATACAATGATCCCCTCCATTAATATTCCAAAACGTGCACGCTGATTGGTCAGTGTGGCCGTTGTAAATCAGACTTATACTAATGGAAAAAGGTCCGGTCGCCCGGACTTTTTCCATTAGTATAAATCATTTTTTTTGTGTGTGTTAGACAGCAACAGAGAATGGAAGAGCTCCGTTGCTGTAATCTCGCTATGTTAAACCGGTTTAACATAGCGAGATATCTTAAAAAAAAATGCAATGGAGATCTTCCTTTCCCCGTTGCTTTTTTTAAAGCTGTCTCGCTATGTTAAATTCTTTTAACATAGTGAGACACCTTTTAAAAAGCAACGGAGATCTTCTTTTCTCCGTTGCTTCCACACACAGCTCTGATGTACTGCGTAAGCATCCGCATGAGCAATACATCAGAGCTGCCGCAGAATACAGGACAGCTGCGGAAGGGCAGCACGGATGCATAATACAATGCCATAAGTATTTCTTTCTTAAATAATGTCATTGTATAATAGCAATAACCCACTTCTGGGTGTGGGTAATGCTGGATTTACCAACGGTTGTCTTTGTTTGGCCACTCGGGCTTCGCCTTCGTGACCAAACCACACCAACCGTGGGTAAATCCAGCATTACCCACACCCAGGCGTGGGTTATTGCTTAAGTACATTCTGCTGAGACTTGTAGTAGAATATTTTGCACTAGCTAGCGTCCGCACTGAAAGAAGCATGAAAAGTATTTCTGAACAGTAGTCATATCCGCAGTCATATCTGCAGTCATATCCGCAGTCATATCTGCAGTCATATCCGCAGTCATATCTGCAGTCATATCCGCAGTCATATCTGCAGTCATATCCGCAGTCATATCCGCAGTCATATCCGCAGTCATATCTGCAGTCATATCCCCAGTCATATCTGCAGTCATCCTTTCTTACTCATTTTTAGGACCACATTATTTGAGTACACCAGTTTTGTATTGAATGTTTGAAATATTTTTTAACTAGCTCACTACTGGTCTCATTAATACTGCTGGTATACTGGATCCACTATGTCACTTTGAGTCATCAGATGATATATCACAAATGCTCTGCAGAAGAAAAATGTATTGCATGATTTGAGTACTCACAAGCACGGAACACTTATACTCAAGCTTATGGCGGTATGAACAAATCTAACAATGCAAAATAGTTACTTGTTGCAGGAAACAAAATCTCCTAAATCCACATGGGGGGTGGTGACCAACCTTGCATTATTATTATTCTGATTGGAGCTCACTGATGAGTAGCTGTTGAAAGTGTGAAACAGCAGTTGTGTTCCTGAGATTAAACTTACAAAAAAAAGAGGACATGTAATATATCTAGGGTTGTAGTACCTAGTAGTAGTCCCCTTACACTGAGGTACAGCCATCTTAGAGCTAGTTTATATAAATAACAGAGTTATGGGGGTTCAGCCCCCAACCTAAGTGCAGGAGGGGGTCTGCAACATGCTTTAACATTATTACAATTAATTTTAGAATTTACTGTATTTTGTCTACAAATTATATTCAGATTTCTCACAGCTAACAGTCACACGCATGGATATGACTTTGAGTCTTGCTGATTTTTATTTTCAAATTGTACTTCTTTTTTCATATTTTTCAGAGCTGTGGGTCTTACAGTTATGAAAGGAAGACAATCACTGACTGGCAATATAAGTCTGTCTTGCTTCTTCTGAGAACACATACTAAACAGCATTGCACTTATATGTGTCTCAAGCAACAGTGAAGGCAGCTGCTGACATCTCACGCTGCCATGTTCAGTCGTTATAAGAGTTCAGATGAGCAGCTGACGTCTCAAGCAGCCGTGCTCAGTCATTATAAAGGTTTAGATGAGAAGCTGACATCTAATGCTACCTTGCTCTGTCATTATGAGGATTCAGATGAACAGCTAACATCTCACGCTGCCATGCTCAGTCATCATAAGGGTGCAGATGAGCAGCTGACATCTCATGCTGCCGTGCTGAGTCATCATAAGGGTTCAGATGAGCAGCTGACATCTCATGCTGCCATGCTCAGTCATCATAAGGGTTTAAATGAGCAGATGACATGTTACGCTGCCATGCTCAGTCATTATAAGGGTTCAGATGAGCAGCTGATATCTCACGCTGCCAGGGTCAGTCATTATAAGGGTTCAGATGATACAAACTGCTGACTGTAAGCTTATTAGAATAATACCATAAATAAAATAAAAACTATAACATAAATGCAAAATATAATATTTCACAGATTTTAACAGCAGGCAAGATTCAGGGACATGGTACACAATGTATGAGGATAGTTCAGGGGGAAAAACATGAAAAGGTCCAACATGATTCTGGCAATCCAGAAACCACATATTTCTAAATTTCTCTGCAAACCAAACACAATACTATTGTATAGAATGTGTACAGATGAATAATGAAGCTTAAATAAGGTTGGACCATGAGTCAGAGAACAAAACAGCAATGTGCAGGAACTCCCTTTCATTTATACAAGCAGGCATGATGCAAGCCTTTGTATGGGAAGCTATACCACAATGAGGTCCCAACAGCTAACTGCAATGCGTAACCATGCAGCTGTTTAAGAAACATTTTTATGAATAAACTGCATTTTTATTTGCACAGAGGTCAGGTATATGTGCCTAATATTTCTATACTGAGAGTCCGTGTGCCATATGTAGTTTAAATTTTTTTGCTGGCACTAACCTAGCTCCACTAATGTAACACACTGTGGTACACAAACTGCCACATTTTCTGTCGTGTCCTGCACATTCCACAGGTGGACATGATATGGATCATTGTCTCATAATACACCTTGGGCCTGCCTTAGCATGGTACAGCTAACTTTAGTGTGGCACTCTAGATGTGAAAGACATCAGTCCAAATCTGACTATAGATCCTGTTTTACCCATTCTAAGGGCTACAGTGTCTTGTGTGGTTACTAGTATAATGAGTAGAGTTCACTTCTGAATCCAGTTCACAATGCTTAAAATGTAAGGGGGGGAAAAACACATCATTCACTTTAATTAGAGTCATTAAGTCTTTATGTGTGTGTTTCTACGTCTAAACCTCGAAATCCCATATAATCAAAACTTATTGTGAGATGAAATACCAAACTTTTGAATACCCAAATGATGAATTTTTCCCATAGTAAGTAAACACTTGCCCAACATGCTCTTTTCTCCACTGTAGTGCGATCTTGGAGTTGGTATTATATAGTTGGGGGGGGGGGGGTATTTACTGCATTGTTTTTTTTGTTTAACTTTTCTTTCACACATATATACATATAATGCTTTACATTTAACATTTAGAAGCTTAGCATTTTTGGTAAATTCATTCTCACCTGTTCACTGCCAAGAAACCTTATGCTGACATTTTCTGTTTCCTATGTATACATGTAGTGGCAAAAAATAATGTGGCAGAGGCCATCAGTCAGTAAAATAATAAAGTATATTACATAGAAGGATAAATATGGGTGCAGACTCTTCTTGCATATACAGGTAAAGCAAGAGAAACTATATAAAGGACCTTTTCTGTTAGTCCCTCAAAAAAAAAGTCTCTCATACTAGTTTCCCCCCAGCTTTCCTCTTTCCGGATTCCTGGTGAAAGTTGTCCAATTATTCTTGAATGGCTTTTCCTTTTAACTGCAGCACACTCCCCAAAACCCCTGTTCTAAGTACAAATGCCTCACCCACTGAAAGGCCAATTTCTTTGACTAACAGGTCTGTAGCCCGACTTTCAGGAACAATTATTCCTTTAAAATTATTTACAAACTACGATTTATGTGGAAAGCCTGTCTAGCTTATGTGGAAATTTAAGTGCCTGTCTTCAAGAAACAATACTATTTACAACATACTATATTTACAGCAGTTATGTCCCTTATTTATCTTCAGTCTTGCAACATTTTGACACATAAGGCCAAGAATACTGCACCGTTACAGCACACACATGGATATATAGATGTATAGATAGATGGAGGTATGTATATTCAAATATCTTTGAAGGAATTTAATGACAGATCTTTGTTGATTGCATGGGAGGGCATTGTGCAGTACAAACATACCTATCATTATTTTCTGTTACTGATATTTATATTTTGTATAAGGATCCCCAGTGTCTTGTTAGCTCTCTCATCGTTACACTCCAAACTCAGACTTTGAAATAGAATCATGTAAGACATTTTACTCACAGATCAGATACTGGTAAACCCTAAGTAACCTATAAGGACCAGAATATAATGACACTTCTTGAAATCCTTCTGAATTGTTCAAGTTTTACAACCCTATCATTTTTTGAGTAAGGAAGCTTTGTATTCATAGGTTCATAGATGTGTACTAGGCCAATGGACCTGGAGCCTTTACAAACCTAGCCCATAGAAGTGCCCTGGCATCATGCCACCATTACTTCCCAGTACCTCTATCAAGTAGAGCCACTGGAGTGACCCCCAGGGTGAACTTTCTATTTCCCATCCACTCATCAAGATTTTTCTTGAAAAGGGCCAGTGAGATGCTCTGCTTGACGACATGTATGGGAAGTTTATTCCAGAGCATGGGCAGTCTCTGGGTTATGAACCTCTCCCTTCAGCATGTTCTGTTGATTGTGGTAATGAGGTTTTGGTCCCTGGAGTGTGTGGTGTGGAGGAATTGGGATTTCTTTAGGTGGAACATTTCTAACAGGGCTGGGTCAGACATGGCTTTGTAAGTCAAGCAGAGATCGCCTATTAATAGATGATATGAGACAGAGAATAGATGGAGTTTTTTGAGTCCGTCCATGTAGGACATGTGTTTAAGGCCTAGGATCCTCTTCGTGAGGTACTTTTGTGGCCTTTCCATGTGTTGCATGTGTCTAGTGAGGTACATGCCAAATGGGGCATTATATTCGATGATTGGCCTAATGAGGGAAGAGTAGAGAGAGATGATGACCTCTTTCTTCCTGGATCCAAAACCCTTGGTAATGAGATGTGCCACATAGAAGGACTTTCTGACCACAGTGGCAATGTGGTGATCAAAGGAGAGGGTGCTGTCAACCTGTGTCCCCAGATCTCTTATAATGCCTTTAGTGTTCAGTGGGCTACCATCAAAGTGGTAACTAGTGGGAAATGAATTTTTCCCAAAGGGCATGACACATTTTTGGCATTAAGCTTACGGCCATGGTTTCAACACCAGTTGTTGGTCTCAGTGAGGCCTTTCTGTAGGATGTCTACATCACTTGGGGAGTTAATAATGGCACCCAGCTTGCAATCGTCATCGAACTTGGTCTGCCAGAGTCCCTCTTTGTTGGCCTGGACTTCTGAGAAGTACATGCCAAACATGAGAGGACCCAGGACTGATCCCTGTTGGACTCCACTCGTGAATGGTCGGCAGTCTGACTTGGAGTCTGCTACTTTCACACTGTGGGTTCTGTCTGTGTGCCAGTTTGCAACCTACCTAGTGATATAGGGGTTGATGCCTAGTTTGGTGAGTCTATCAATAATTCCTGAATGGGGATTTCAGTAATATGTCAGACTGGTACAGAATCTAGTAGCAAATAATTTCTTTTGAGTGACTATTCATGTCACCTAATATTGGATGGGAAATAAGAAATGCCTTTCTGACTTTGGTAGATGCACACACAAGGTCTGAAAACTGTCATTACTTTAAGGATGTGGGTAAGTTTGGCATAATAGTTAAGGTCTTCACCTCAAAGACAGAAGGTACAGGGTTTTATTCTGACCTCAGATTATTGGCTAAGCTTTTAATGGGACAGATAGCTTAGTATTCATCTATGAACCTATAATGGAGATTTTAGAAGTATTCTAATAGTGTAAATTTCACATCTTGCTATAATTACACTGTACATTACCCCATGTCACTTATTTGTCAGTTGATGTTAAATCTGAGACAAATGTAAAGTCATTGTTTATAGTATCCAGAAAAGTTGATGCTATTACTTTTACTGATTTTTACTGTTTTTGTATCACCATTTGCTGATGATGATTGCATTGTAATTGAAACTCTTTGTTGCTATGGCATCTGAGCCTGACGGCTGGTTGTCATATTGTGTTCACAAATTGTGACACTGCTGTTATTTACTCTGTCTTTTCTACCTGCTGAACTGCTTCACTGCGATTACAGCCATCTGCTGTGTTTGCTATTCTGGTCTAAGCAAGTCACTGTGATACAACCCACTGTTGCCTTGGAAACTGGCCCACTGCTTTTAAGCCATTGGCTGAAACTGCCCTCACTGTAATTATAATGTTGTTATTGCTGTTACTATCTGTTGTGCTGCAACTCCCTTGCTGTGTAAACTAAGCCTGAGTCAGCTGCAAAAAAGGGAGCCTGGCTTCATCTGTAATTGTGTGTTGTGTTAATTAAGTTGGATTTGGGGGTTGGCTTAATGTTTAAGATGTCTATGTCGCACACACACAAGGTACAGGGTTTGGTTTTCACAGTTCACTGCAGATAAAATAAATTGTCAATTAACTGCTTATTACAGAACACCTTCTTTGTCCACTAATGACCATGTGCAAGATTCGTCCATGTTTTAAGTCATCTACCTATTAGCAAAATCTCCATTATTTGGAGGGACTTTAGCTACCCTTCAACAAACTTAGGATCCTAACACCAGACAAATATGGCTATGACATGCTAAAGTTTGGGGGAAGGTGTTGACATACTGGTTAAAGTATTCACTTCAAAAATGCAAAGCACAGAGTGTGACTCTGACCGCTACTTATTGGTTACATGTAATCATGTAATAGTTTGCAAACAGATTATCTAATGTTTGCCTGTGAACCTTTGTCAACTTACTTTATATCTCTTGTCTACCCAAATCAGTGTAAACTAGACTAGCTTATTTCATTTCTACCCTACTTCAGTTTTTAAACTTTTATCTGTATTGTACTCTCTTACTTCTTCAACAGATTTTTTTTTTTTATTTTCCCTTCGGGTTTCATTTATAATGGCCTGACTCTGGTGCTCAACAACCATGCTGGATCTGCCAGCATCTTCCTAAGAACCCCCCTGGACTTGCTTCTGGGTTACTGGGGCTGACTGGGCATCTTAATTGTGTCCTGGACTCAGCCATCTGTGCTTCTGTCCAGTGATTTATTTTTCTTTTTATATGCTATACTCATCTCCACAGTAGCTGGTTGCTTCTGAGGGCAACTCTCCTCTTTGAAAAACAGCTCCCTAAGGGAACATAAAAAACAAACATTTTTCCCAAAGGATGGGCCTGCCCATCCCTCCCTCCTCTTCCATCAGCCATCCAAGCAGATAACTGAACCTAGGTCAGATGGGCCGTAGTTAGGGCTTTATTCCTCTATGTCAATGGAATGGACACTTCATTAGCAAACCTTATCTCCTCCCCTAATTAATAATTAATATAAACCCCCTTCCGTACAGCATACCTAATCAGTGTACTCCTTATTCCATAAACACAAGATACTGTGAGCCATAACGTTGCAGTCTACCACACCTTAGCTTCTCCCCTAATTAATAATTAATATAAAAGCCCTTTCTTGCAATACATCTAATCAGTGTACTCCTTATTCCTTAAACACCAGACACTGTGAGCCATAATGTTGCAATCCACCACACCTTAGCTCCTCCACTAATTAATAATTAATATAAAACTCTTCTCTACAACAAATCTTATTAGTGTACTCCTTAAACACCAGACACTGTGAGCCATAATGTTGCAATCCACCACACCTTAGCTCCTCCCCTAATTAATACAAACCCCTTCCTTACAACACACCTAATTAACCACACACCTAATCCGTGTACTCCTTAAACACCAGACACTGTGAACCATAATGTTGCAGTCTACCACACCTTAGCTCATCCCCTAATTAATAAATATAAATACCTCTTCCTTACAACACACCTAATCAGTGTACTCCTTACCCAACAGACACTATAAACCACAAGATCAGAGTTTCCCCACACCATCTGTATCCAGTCTGCTAACAGTAAGCACCCTGAGAGTGTAACAACTGCCTCAAGTTTACTGATAACCATTTGATTTTTACACTAGAAAAATCTATATGTGAGAGGTGCACGACCAGCCTCTTATCCAAATGTATTAGTGGTATCCACCAGGTTGTTAGTACTGAAACCCACCTCACACAACCATGTCCCCTTTATCCTAAATCTGCAAATAAGCCATCTTTTACTGAGGTGCTTCAGAAAACCCCCACCCAGACCTCAGTGTCTTTATGATGTAGGTTGGGTATGCAGGATTCTCAGTATAACACTAACAAAAAAGAGCATCTGTAGACACATCAAACAGTAAAGGAGCTGGTAGGTTAATGCCCTTAATGCAGCAAGGCCAAGCCAACACATCTGAATAAACATCTGTACCATTCATCAGACTGAGCAAGGACAGGGTCACATGAACTCACACGTGCCTTCACCCAAGGTACACATATGACTTGGCGATTGTTCTTGTGGGAGTGAATAAGTGACGAGACAACCCTCCTTGTATCATATAAAAATAAATGATGACAGAAATCTCAGAACGTGTCTGAATCTGGTATGAAATAAAGTCTTGAGCCACATCCTACAATCACCAAGAATGATGCCACAATACAAATAAAAGGTAATTGCCCCATTCTAAGGGAGTTCAGTATAAATCACTCTGGAATGTGATGAGTGAAAGCCTTACCTGCTTTGCTAGGGATAACTTAAACTTCTCTCCTTGTAGATTTCATATATTGGCAAAAACTTTTTCTTCCTCGATAATTTTATTTATTTATTTATTTTATTTATTTCACATTTGTTAACCAGGTTAGTCTGACTGGGTAAAGACCCGTTTTCAGCAGAGACCTGAGGAGAAAAGCTCCAAGACAGTTACATACATTGCCAAAGCAAAAACTTAGATGAGATTAGAAAGTATTGAAACTATTAACTATTCCAACATTTACCGCTCATATCAGTTTTCGGTTTTTCTTAAGTCTCCAGTCAGTGAAGGTGTGACATCATCTGAATACAGCAGACCATTTTGCTAGGTATCATCATTTTGAACCCTGAACAGCAGCAGGTTCAGAGCTGAACCCTGAGGCATAGCCATGTCCACTGGGAAGTGAGTCTGAACACTGTACATGCTTGAGTCATTAGGTCCTTGCACATACCAGCACTAATTCTGACAGTGTTTCTGGGACTTTCAACCATCACGGGACTGCCAAAATCAGCAGTCTTTGGATCTCATCATATACTTTTACCATGTCTAGAAATGAATTTGTATTGTTTTGCATATCCATTTATCAATCAGGCTCTACAGTACTTTCATGCAGTGTGATAGGAGTTTGATACCTGTGAACTGCCCACAATCGTGAATGTCCCCTTTGAGAGGCAGAGTAGCAGGATGTAGTAGTAGCAGATAGGAAGGCACGTTATGCTAGATCTGGAAGGTAGGAAGTTAAGATTATGTAGGGATATGTAGAACATGTAGATAATGACGTTTTTAGGCAAATTCACTTTCCAAAAACTACCAACATAGTCAAACAAAATCAAAACTTTATAAAAGTAGCACCGCTCAGTGCTAGAAGCCCAAACTAAAAGTTGCATTTCTTATAGTCCTTCCTAACCCTCGGAGATACATGCATCTGCACAGTTACTAAAGCTTAGGGTCAGGGTAGTGGTAGCAGTACAGAAGCGCTTAGTGTCTGTGCACACCACACCTTCAGACCCATTGCCAGGAGTTGTGTCCATATTCCTATGAACCAAACCGCATCTAGACTCATTAAGGCAGGATCATGACCAGAACTCCTCCATAACTTTCTTACTGTTAATAAAATTTACTTTGTCATAGCCAATTATAATATCCCCTTCATGTCGGCTGCAACTGACGAGACATATCTAAACAGTCTCTCTCCACTGGGCTTAGCACCATTTTGCTGGGGAATTTTGACTGTTCTATTAACTGGGAAACCAGCATAGCCCCAAATAAGTACTGTACACAATGCTTCCCAGATTTCATAATTGCACGCTCCTTGGACTAACTAGTTCAAGTCCCAACTAGGGCATCAAAAATACTACTTTAGCCCTCACCATTATAATCCCTGCTATGCTCTACAATTGTAATTGCCCCATCACTGGGCACTTCAGACGATGTTCAGTCGTATTCACTATGAGGGTAAAACCTGATTTACCATCAAACCCTTCTATTATTTGAGACTATTCTAAGGCAAGTCTGTTATAGCTATAGCTGATGAAGTGACGAAATTTAAATACCCCCCCCCCCCCAATGACTTCCATCTCACTCACTGCTACTTTCAGGGACAATTTCTGTGCTCACCGATAATCATGCACTTAGGCATTGATTTCCCCTCAGAAAAAAAAACAGAATGCCAAATTCTGGAATAAATCCCTGTGGTGGAATCTTAGTATAAACAAACTGTACAACAAGAGGAAGAAACTCATTGTCCATAATAACAAACTTAAAAGCCCAGTTTCTAAAAGTAAACTCAAAACATTAACAAAGAGCTCAGAAGCAAAAATAAATCCTGCAAATGTAATTACTTACTGAAAGTTGGCACCCAGCTCATAGATTAGAACAAAGCCCTTTTCTTCCTTGTCAGAAACCTTAGAAGCAATACCCAGGAATACACTGAAGTTATACATAACAACAGCAGGCACACATCCTCACAGTGGATAGCATTGTTACTTCACAGCAATAGGTTCCCTGGTTCGATTCTCAGCTGGGGTGCTTTCTGTGCAAAGTCTGCCTGTCCTCCCTGTGTTCACATGGGTTTCCCCCAGGTGTTTTGGTTTCCTCCCACTTTTCAAAGACATGCAGTATGTGGATTGGACACTCTAAATTGGCCATAGGTGTGATTGTATGTGAGAGTGTGGTGTGGAAGAACTACTGCAGCAGAGCTAGCAACCTTGTGATGTAAACCTCGGCTCTAGATGATTGTCACTGTTGAAGTGACACCCAACCCCTTGTGCAAAAATGGGAAAAAGGGTTGTGAGTGAATGGATACTCATCCCCAGAAGACATAAGCAACATATTAATGGATGTATTAGCTCAAGCTTTATATCCTTAAAAAAAACACCCCCTTACACCCTTATATTAGCATGCCCACAACCCCCTCAAAGTCCTGAGGGCTCTATCCAAGACCAAAATGCTAGCTCCGTGGTTGCTGACAATGTGCCAAGCTACCTTCCTGCCAGCACCAAGCACAGCCTCACAATCTCATTACTGAAACTATTCAAGGCTAGCCCCTCCACTGGCTTTGTGGTCCTAATAGTGGTCCTGGAAACTATAGCCACAGTCTTATCTGTGAAATAATGGAGTGTATCATTATGGAACTTAACATGAGCAGCTATAGTCTGCGATTCCTTTACAAAAAACAGTTGTGATTATTTAAAACTAGCTCTTGTCCTTAAAGTTGATGGGCTTCTTTGAACAAGTTATATTTGCAGTGGATGCAGCAAATCTATGTACACATCTTACCTTGACCAGGCCAAGGCCATTGACATTGTCTCATATTCAGGCATTATCAACAAGTTAATCAAACTAAGTGTACGTCACTCCATGTGGCATGCTGGATAGAGACTGGCAGTACCCATTGTATTAGTGTAGAGGACATATGGTTCCCTATCGAAATGGTGGCACTAGAAATGTCAGCTGCTGACAAGCCAAAAAAAAGAAAACACATTAGAAGAGCAAATCTCGAAAAATCACACCCCAGACTTATATAAACCAACTCTGAGAACGCCATATCTTGGAGAAAAGGGAATATTCTGAGAAACGGCATCTCAAACCTTGTATATTTAAGCCCAGTCTTTTGGCCATTCAGTCTTCATATTTTGTAACTCACTCTTGCAGGTCCCAACATCTCAAATGGTTACCAGGACACATACTAATCAAAAAGGACCATCCCTAATGAAAACATTACATATTCATAAGAAAAATGATATGAGGGTTTTGCGTTCCATGGATCTGAACCTTATTTGTAACTCTAACAGAACTTGCAGGAGTAACAGGTTTGTATCCCAGAGGCTACCTCATCTATGGAATAAACTTCCCGTCTTTGTAAAACAAAGCCCGTCCCTCACTCTCTTCAAAAAGAATTTAGATAAATGGATGCGGAACTGTAAATTCACTCCAGAGGTACTGCCCATGACCTTTATGGACAGAGGCAGTCTGTAAAATGACTCAACGTCCAAAGACACACTACCCTGATACTACCCCATCCCATATCTGGGGGATTAACATATAATATTGTCATATTCTGGGTATTATTGGCTAGGCTTGTAAAGGCTCTTGTGCCATTAGCCTAGTAATCACATTTAAACCTATGAACTAGTGGTGTCCCTCAGGGATTTGTCCTTGGGCTACTCCTATTTGATATTTACTTCCCTGATGTCAAGCCTGGTATCAAAGGACTGTGTCTAACCACGGTTACAGATAACTGCAAACTAGGAGCTGCCATTAACTCTCTGACAAACTTCCAGACTCTACTATTCACCCACCACAAAGATGACACCCTTTTGAAAACTGACATTTATTGCGGACCTGGGAACTTTAATTGACAGTGAACTATGCTTTGATCTTGTATCCAGTGTCGTTAGAGAATCCTTTTATCTAGGCCAACGTACTAGTAGGAGTAAATCGTCTAGGTCAAGACCACTTATCATCCCTCTGTGCCCCTCCCTCATCAGGCACATACTAGAATAGAACAGAATGTCCCTTTTGGCATGTACTTGTCTAAACTTATGACTCATCGCAAAAGACTGCAGCATTTCCAGCATGACAACTGCTTTAAAAAAAAAAATATATATATATATATATATATATATATATATATATTATATATATACACACATACAGTATGTATCTAGATAGTAACTATTTGAAATATCATATTACAATAGAGATACTAAATTGCCAAAAAACTAACTTACGAGAAGGCCATTTCTCAGAATATTTGCTTTTCTCTGAGATATGGCGAGATTAGAGTTGGTGTACATATAAATTTGTGAGGGGGACTTCCTTGGCATTGTTTTGAAATACACTGACCTTAACACTCTGTGCCAGTTGGCTGCAGCACCTCTGATTACAGCTTTGACCTCTTCATTCAGACTACCCTTTTCTTTACCCACCTCTCCCAGGTACTTGAAACTGTTAACTCATTCCAACATTTACCGCTCTATATCAGTTTTCGGTTTTTCTTACTTCTCCCATTTCCTGACATGAGTTCCAGTCTCCAGTCAGCTGCTGAAGCTTCTGTTCTGGTCCTGCCTATAGTGTGACATCATCTGAATACAGCAGCTTTATGGATTTGTCCTCCTTGACCATTTTGCTAACGCAGTCCATCATCATTTTGAACCCTGAACAGCAGCAGGTTCAGAGCTGAACCCTGACGCATAGCCATGTCCACTGGGAACCCTGCCTGTGAGTCTGAACACTGTACATGCTTGAGTCATTAGGTCCTTGCACATACCAGCACTAATTCTGACAGTGTTTCTGGGACTTTCAACCATCACGGGACTGCCAAAATCAGCAGTCTTTGGATCTCATGATATACTTTTACCATGTCTAGAAATGCCCAGTTTCTTCATCTCCAGTTTCTTTTCCACTGTCAGCCTCACTGCAAACATCATGTCATTTCTGCTGCATCCTGACCTGAATCCAAACCACTCATCTTCCATCTTAATTTGTATTGTTTTGCATATCCATTTATCAATCAGGCTCTCCAGTACTTTCATGCAGTGTGATAGGAGTTTGATACCTGTGAACTGCCCACAATCGTGAATGTCCCCTTTGATCTTTTAGGCTAGCACTAGAACATTTATTCTTTGGTCATCTTTGTTTCACTACCCCGATGAGCAGCCTCAAGAGCCATTTTCCCCCTAACTCACTCAACATGCAGTGACTTCATCCGTGTCTGTTCCTTTTCCTGATTTCCTTTCCCTTAGTGCTGTACTGACTTCTAGGGTGAGATATTCTTCTTTCTCCTTCATTGTAGGTTGTGCATGGAGGACTACTCTGTCCCCTTCCATCTGTCTTTGATATCCTTTGGTCTGGTGAGCAGATTGTTGCTGGCATCCCTTACCAAGGGTGTCTGATAACTATCTTCTGATAACTATCTTCTTTATATTTGTCTTTGCCTCGTGATCTGATAGGGTTTCTTGGTGTCATTTGCTGAGCCACTTTCCAGAAGCTGGTAGAGTACCTCCTATGCTCTATTTTTTTGCTGTTGCAACTGCTGTGTTAGCCTCTTTATTAACAAACCAGCATTCCTTCTTAATTTCTTCCATCTTTTCTAAATCTCACTTTTTCCTTAATTCCTTTATTTGGATAACTCTCAGGACTTCTGTGTTCTAGCAACAGCTATCCTTATCTACCATATTTCCATACTGTTTTCTGTCCTAACTACCTACTTTTGCTACTTCTAACACCCATTACTATTCCTGCAAACAGTACCTACCATAACACTCACTCTGTTAAAGAACTCCCCACTCAAGCGTCACCCAGCTCTACTTAATACTACTATGCTATATTCTCTTCATTCAAAGTTAACCAGCCCAGGCATATCCTCCTCTTCCTTCCTTCTAGTACCATATCCTACCACACTTATCACTCCACCTACCTCAGTTACTAACACCTCCTACATACGTACACAATTATTATTTCTAATAATCTGCTGCTACCCCTGCCCAAACATCTCTGCAGACTTTCACCAGTCATAGTCCTACATCTCTGGCGTAACATCGAAGGTAAACAAGGTCCATCTCTACTCTACTGTATGCTAATTAATGCATATCTCAAAGTCACGGGCTAAGGCTAACAATTCTTCCTTACATCATCTTCCCTGTTTACAGCTACAGTTTTGACCCCATACCTGGATTAAGATGAGGAGGGCAGTACTCTTCTTCTGTTCATATCACACTTAAAAAATCCCAACTACTAGATCAAGGAAACGCTGACACGTTTATTTCTTCTGACTACTTTTATCAATTCCCTCCCAGAAGAATATCGTACTACATCTTGCTGTGGCTACTTTTATTGATTCCCTCCCAGAAGGATACTGTACTACATCTCGCTGCAGCGTATCTACGACCCCCTCCTCACTCCCCAAACTAAATCACCTACGAAAGGAAATAACTTCTTCCACAAATAATATAAAAATGTTATAGTACTTGGAGACTTCAATCTCAACCTGTTCAGTCCCATTTACAATGACCTAAATACCTTCTGATATAATTCAGCCTCACCCAGATCATTTGTCAGCCTACTAGACTCAAGCTCAACATGTCTCCCCACTCCGCCTTACATATTATATTAACTAACAAACCTTCTCTAAGCTCAGACCTCACCATTCACCCACCATCTTTCAGTTTTCATATCATTCATCTGTATGTCAATATGCCTCCAAAGCTCATATCTTTCTGTAATAGATTACAGCAAAACATTAACAAACTTAATTCTCCCCTCTATTAAATGGACCATCACATTCTGAACTCATCTGACCATAACACTGTTGAAGAACTACTCACCTGTATACTGACTGACCTGCAAAAATCCTGTTTCCCAGTAAACCAAAGACTATATAAACCTAAAACTAGCTTATGAGCTTAAAGTTCATCTACAGCTCAGAAACCAGGCATGGCATTCTTGGAAAGAACTTTTAACTACCATAAATAGATAATGCTACACCCAGCTATGCAACCTTGCCAAGAAAGCAATAACCAGTCATAAAATCACCTGATAAAATCATACCAAACCTCATTAATAAAATCACCCAAAAACATCTGCTAAAAGGTAAACTGTCTTACAAGATGGAATAACCTTCCCTCAATGAATTTCATAACATAGGTTCATAGGAGGTTACTAGGCTAACAGCCCTAGCGCCTTTACAAGCCTAGCCATGTTAATCCCAAGTATTCCCATTTGTTCTTTTTGGGTAGTTCACAGAATGAATTTATGAACAGAGTGTGTCTTTGATCAATACCAGCTACCCCTGTCCATGAGAGACATGGGTGCCACACCAGGGGTGAATTTGCAGTTTCCCATCCAGTTATCAAGGTTGTGTTTGAATAGAATCAATAAGGAGCTTTGTTTTATGTGAATAGGAATTCTATTCCAGAGAAGCAACAGTCTCTGGGAGACATATCTGTCTCTCCAGCATGTTCTGGTTATGTCACAGGCCAGGTTGAGATCCCTAGAGCGAGTGACTGCTGTGTCATTTATCTTGTGGATGCGATATACAGCATTTCCATTAGGGCTTGGTCAGAGACTGCCCTATAGGCCAGCCACAAGTCACCTCTCAGCACCCTATAAGATACAGAGTAAAGTGACAGGGCTTTTTGCCTGTCCAAGTAGGTTGTGGTTTGAATTCTCTGTATTTTCTTAGTGAGAAACCTCTGAGGTATCTCTAGCTGATGCAGGTGTCTAGTGAGGTACATGGAAAAGGATGAATTATACTCTATTAGTGGTCTGATGTGGGTTGAGAACAGTGGAGTTGTAACATCCCTTGACCTGGATGCTATGCCCTTGTTTATAAGGTTTGCTACGTAGAAGGCTTTCCTTACCACTGTGGAAACTTTGTAGTTGAAGTTCAGATTGCTATCAACCTGTGTTCTCAAGTCTTGCATCACTGGGTTGGAACAAAGGGAGGTGCTGTCAATATTGTAATTTGTAGGGAATTCCTTTTTGCCAAAGGGAATAACAACACATTTTTGCATTTAGTTTTAGACCATGGCTTTGGTACCAAGTATTCGTTTGTGTTAGCCCTTCTTGTAGTATGTTGACATTGTTGTGGGACTCAGTGATTTCTCACAGTTTGCAATCATCAGCGAACTTGGTGAGCCAGCGGCTGTCTACTTTGGATTGGACTTCTGAAAAATAGATGCCAAACAGTAGGAGGCAGTACAGACCCCTGTGGTACTCCACTGGTGAAGAGGCTACCCATCTAGTAACATAAGGGTTAATACCCAGCTGGGAGAGTTTCTCAATGATGCCAGAATGGGGGGATTGTGTCAAAAGCCATAGCAAGGTTGAGATAGGGTTTGTGCACTGTCTTACTTTCATCCATGGCTTTGGCGACATTCTCAAAGATGTCTACCAGGTTTAATAAGCAAGATCTACCCTTAACAAAGTCAAACTGGATTGGGTCCAGCGTTTGGAGGTTGCCTATGTCCTTGATGATAAGGTCCATGATAATTCTTTCAATGACCTTGCATATGAGGCTAGTTAAACTTATGGGTCTGCGGTTCCCAGGGTCAGTTGATGACCCCCCTTTGTGCAGGGGAATTGCTATTGCTGTTCTCCATTCTGCAGGAACATAGCCAGTTCTCAAGCTATAACTAAAGAGAATGCCAAGTGGGTCTGCTAGGTCTTGTTTTAGATTGTTTAGTAAACAACCTGGGATATTATCTGGCCACACTGAGGCTGTGTTTTTGGTCTTGGTGAGCACAGAGATGACCTGTTCTCTAGAGATACTAGGCAGAGGGCTGGTGTCAGGTATGCTTTCGGATATGGTAGGTTGGGATAGGGGGTGAAGTTTGCACCCATTACAACTTTCTCCTTCTGATTTCTTTCTCATTTCAGGAACCTTCCCAGCCCTTTCTGTAGCCAGTCAAAAAAACCACACTTGACATTCCCACCTCCTCTCCCTACATCTCTTCATTCTACTTCAGAACTATCAAATCCAAGGATCTGCTACTTCAGAACTTTCAAATCCAAGGACATCTGCTACTTCAGAACTATCAAATCTAAGGACATCTGCTACTTCAGAACTATGAAATCCAAGGACATCTGCTACTTCAGAACTATCATATCCAAGGACATCTGCTACTTCAGAACTATCAAATCCAAGGACATCTGCTACTTCAGAACTATCAAATCCAAGGACATCTGCTACTTCAGAACTGTCATATCCAAGGACATCTGCTACTTCAGAAGTATCAAATCCAAGGACATTTGCTACTTCAGAACTATCAAATCCAAGGACATCTGCCTTCTGTTTGAACAGATTAAACTTGATTGCCACTTGTACTGACAAACTTCACCCATGGTTTATCTATCACTGTACAGACAATATCATAACCCCATTGAAACACATCCACAACCTGTATATTACACATAATATTATGCCTAATATTTGGGAAAATGCCATTGTAAAACCTCTCCCAAAGAAACCCAGTCCCTGCAATCCATCAGACTTTCATCCCATTTCAATTTTCCCTACCCTAGGAAAGATTGTGGAAAAATACTTTCATTCCATTTCAATTTTCCCTACCCTAGGAAAGATTGTGGAAAAATGACTTTATTTGCAACTTGGTCAATAAATCATCCAATACCACCTTATGTCTCAAAAGCATCATGGCTTATAGTCTGGTTGCACTACATCCTCACCTATCTGGACAATCAGGGACAGCATTCTTCTTGGAATGGACAAAGACCTAACTAATAGTGCAGTTTTTATTGACCTCACCAGAGCTTTTGATCTTGCCTGTCACTCACTCTTAGACCATTTCACTCTAACAGTCCTTAGTGATGACGCACTGCCCTGGTTAACAAATTACCTTTCCAGCTTCCACATCATAGTGAATTTCAATTCATCAACCTTTCCATCAGTCGCTCTGCAGAAAGTGTCCTCCAAGTATCTATTCTGTCACCCCTCCTCTTTTCTATGTGCATTAACAAACTCCCTTTTTGACTCATTCATAGGTTCATAGGTATGTACTAGGCTAATGGGCACTTCTATGGGCTAGGCTTGTAAAGGCTAGCCCATAGAAGTGCCATGGCATCATGCCACCTGATGTTAGTTCCTATTGCCTCTATCAAGTAGAGCCACTGGAGTGATCCCTGGGGTGAACCTTCTATTTCCCATCCACTCTTCAAGATTTGTCTTGAAGAGGGCCAGTGAGGTGCTCAGCTTCACATGTATGGGAAGTCTATTCCAGAGCATGGGCAGTCTCTGGGTTATGAACATGTCCCTCCAGCATGTTCTGTTGATTGTAGTAATGAGGTTGAGGTCTCTGGAGCTTCCCCTCCTGCTTTATGCTGATCATGTGATCCTGTTCCACTTCCACCACTCTGTCTCTTCTCTTGAACTTGAACTCCAGCCTAATTTTCATGTCTTTATTCAGTGAGTTGATGATAAACCATTACTACTAAACTCCTCTAAAACAAAAACAAGTCTTTCTTGTACTAGGCAAAAGTTCACGTCTATCTCCTGACCTCTACAAATCCTCCACCATTTTAATAACATTATTGGAAATATTACTTCATTCAGATACCAAGGGATTTGATTGTATCCCTTCTTAAATGTTCATCTCCACCTGAAATGCACTCACAAAAAGAAATCAGATCTCTCATATTCTGAGCTAGTAGGATCTTCCATTTTCTGTCCAGATCCTGTAGGAATGCTGTAGATAAAGTTATCTTACTGGCTCAACTAAAATATGGCCTCCCTCATACTGTTGCAGCCTCTAAAAGAAATGCATCTAGTATTCTGTCCATCTCAAATGCCATGGGCAGATTCATCACTCTATGTCCAAGAAATGAACATCACTGCAAAACCATTAAATTTTTTGACATACCTATGAAGTTCATCTGAGGAGGTTAAGCTGAAACTAGTACAGTCCATCCTTGGGGTGGAAATATTGAACATGTTTTGGGAATTTAGGAGGAACCCCACATAGACATGGGGTGAACATGCAAACCACCACATGGACAGTGGCCAGGGGCCAGTATTGGAGCCTGGACCATCCTTATGCCAAATTTAAACAGTCTTAGTAAAGACATGCCTGCTGGAAGTGCACGCACTTCCATTGTTGTTATATTAAATGTAATTAGTTAATTCAGGAAATGTATGAAGTCTCGCAATGTTTGATTTATCATATTTGTGCATTGTATGTGGTAAGAAACATTATCTGCATAGAATGGAATCATTAGGTCTCTGCGGAGATTACTCTTTAATGCTAGTATAACAGATATAATAGATGTTCTGTGCCCAAAACTGGTTTTAATAACACATTCTGCTGCTGTTCTAGTATACTCGTGTCTTTTGCTTATTTGGAAGTTTCTAGCAGCAAGATATTTGCCATCTGACATCCATTTTCAACTGATATCTATGTCTTGTTAAAGAAAACACTGACAGCAGAAAATTATTTTGTCCTTATGCAGTTAACTAAAACATCTACCTGATTGTTAAAATACATAAAGTACCTTTTAGCCTATATATAAACACCACCAGACCAGAGTGGTTCTGTATGTGTACACAGCATTAATGGCCTGTGTCCATTTCTAAATCAGGATTGTATGTAGCTGTATTGGGATTGTAAGAGTCTTGCTCTAATTTGTAATATTCAGACTGAAATATTATAGCCATAGGATGATGACACAAATGCATGACTTTCATGTGTTTTAAATATTACAGCAGTTACGCAATTAAATTATATTTCACTGATTTAAAAGAGTCTTTTTTGGTGTCTGTATGGATATTTTTACATTCCTTTGCCACTATGAACCTACAGTTTTTAGTGAACTGTTGTTAACATATGTCCTGCTGCTTTGGTGAGATAATTTTAATCTTCATGACTATTAACATAGCATTAGATAAATATTTTTCTATCAGGTGAAACTAAGATTCTCAGTTACTGCACCGCCAAGCATCTATGATTCTGACACATTTCTGTCTGTTTTGCTGGGATTGTGCATGAAGGACTTAAGGTGATATGAATACTTTATTTACACACTTTGCCTTTACCTTATCTGGCAGGCTTTGTAATCTAACACTGTATTGGAGACTCTGTATGACACAAAATCAGCAAGAGTTGGGATTTGGACCTCTGTATAACACTCAGTCTGCTTTAGTTAAACTAGTAAGAGATTTAACGTTGTCTCAGGGCAGTGGAACATATGAGGATGCTATATTTGTAACAGCACTGTCAGATGTGTTTGATGTATAACACCATGGGAGTTTCCTGTCTGTGTCTGGTGAAATGAATATGAGAGGATCTCAGTCACAGCTGTTTAAAGGTAACTATTTAGGGGTCATCTCTGTGATTATTTATAGGTCAGTTTGCATTATAAAACTCAGTATTATGTCTGTCCTTTCATATTTGCTTCTCTCAGTTTGATTTATTATGTTTAAAATCTCAAAATCTAGCAGTGATTTAAATATATAAACCATGAATGTGCATTATCTTAAAATGAATGTCCGTGTATAGAAGAACACTACATAACGTGCAGATAAGACACACTTAACATATGTTTAAAAGAAAGCGACTCCATTATTTGCACTACACTTAAATGCACAAAAATGTAGTTTTGAACAAAACAGCCTATAACTCTACAGCTGTCTAAAATGTATTCCAGTGTGTGTTTTCTGGAACATCACTCCACATCGGCAAGTTAGACTGACCAGGGTCCCAGTTTCTGTGTCTCTGACCGTAACTCCAAATTCCCTTATTCATTTTCTTATTACTTAATGTCTATCATCACACTCTTATTTATTTGGACTGCAGGCTAGAGAGTGCCTTCCTTATCAATAATTAAGGACTGATGTCAGAGTACAGATAAAGGCAAAGGAACAGGGGAATCTTAAATGAAACGCCAGCTCTGGCAGAGATTTTAGTAGAATGTAGAAGAGAAGCTGCTGTTAAAAAGGGATAACTGGTATAGCATTTAAAATATTGTATGATAGCTATAAGATCCGGAGGAGGATAGAAAGGATTGGGAAGAGAAATTGGAAAACAATTCACAAAGAAAAAATGTTTCCCAAGTATGCAAAAAATTCTAGAAAATTTCGGATCTTTGCTTGCAAGTGTTTACATAAGTATTTTTATACCCCAAGCAGGCTCCAAAGAATTTTTTGCTCAGTTAGATTGCAAATGATGGAGGTGTGATGGAAAGAAAGATGTAACTGGGAACATATGATTTGGAAGTGTAATGAGTTGTCAGATGTTAAAAATTCCCTACAGAATATTCTGTTAGGAATACTAGGCGAGCAAACTGATATAAATAAGGAAATTATTTTTTGAGCTGTGATACAGTATTGGAATTGCCGAGGCATAAGAAGGTCTTGCTGAGTTTAACTCTGGTGGCTGCCAAAAAAGCAATTACTAGAAAATGGAAATCAAAGTCTTAACCAATTGTACTACAAGTAGTGAATATAATAACAGAGATTAAAGAACTGAAACTGAGATATTTAAAGATGAGTAGGAGCTAATTACATAGAAAAAATGGGATACATGCAGACTAATGTTTTGGAGGAGGAATGAGGTTTAAGGGAAGTCAGAAATTGAATGAGCTTTAGGTTCATAGGTTGGTACTAGGCTATCTGCCTGAAGGTATTTATAAGCCTAGCCTGAATGTGTTGGCTTTCGCCGCCCCCTTATGCCTCTGTCCAGCAGAGCCACTGAAGTGATCCCCGAGGTAAACTTTCTGTTTCCCATCCACTCGTCAAGGTTTCTTTTGAAGAGTGTTAGTGAGGAGCTCTGCCTAATGTAGATTGGGATCTTGTTCCAAAGCATGGGAAGTCTCTGGGACAGGAATCTATCCCTCCAGCATGTCCTATTTATTGTTGTGGTGAGGTTTAGATCCCTAGAGCGTGTGGCTCAAGGGGATAAGGTTTTCTTTAGGTGGAGCATCTCCATCAATTCTGGGTTGGACATGGCCTTTTATGTCAGGCAGAGATCACCTCTGAGTAGGCGGTATGCAACCGAGTACAACTGGAGTTTCTTCAGTCGAGCTGCATAGGGCATCTGTTTGAAGCCAGTGATCCTCTTGGTGAGGTACTTCTGTGGTCTTTCCAGCTGTTGCAGGTGTCTTGTAATGTACATCCCAAATGGGGTGTTGTACTCTATGATGGGTCTGATGAGTAGTGGGGCACAATGACCTCTTTTGATCTGGAAGTGAACCCTTTTGTGATTGGGTGGGCCACGTAGAAGGATTTTCTAACCACTTTGGCAATGTGATTATCAAAGGTGAGATTAATAAATACTTGGGTCCCCAGATCCCTTATTACATCTTCAGTATTTAGGGGACTACCACCTATGTGGTAGTTTGTGGGTACTTTGTTTTTTTCCAAAGGGGATGACTATGCACTTTTTGGCATTTAGCATGAGGCCATGGTTTTGATGCCAGGTATTCGTCTCAGTGAGACCCTTTTGGAAGATGTCTGTGTCAGCTGGAGAGTCAATTATAGCCCCTAGTTTGCAGTCGTCTGTGAACTTGGTCAGCCATAGTCCTCTTGTGCTTGTCTGTACCTCTGAGAAGTATATACAGGACAGGAGGGGTCCTAGGACTGAGCCCTGGGGAACGCCACTTGTAACCGGTTTAGAGTCGGACCTAACTCCCGCAACTCTCACCATGTGGGTTCTGTCCGTGAGCCAGTTGGCAACCCATCTTGTGACATAGGGGTTTATGTTCAGGCTGGTGAGCTTGTCTATAATACCAGAATGAGGAATGGTGTCGAAGGCCTTAGCGAGGTCTAGGTAGGCTGTGTGTACCACCTTTCCCTCATCTATAGCCTTGGTAACTGTCTCAAAGAAGTCCACCAGGTTTAGGAGGCATGATCTGGCCTTACCAAAGCCAAACTGGGTAGGGTCCAGTGTTTTGGAGGTTTCCAATGTTTCTGTTAATGAGATCCATGATGATATGCTCCATAGCCTTGCAGACCAAACTAGTCAGGCTTATAGGGCAATAGTTCCCGGGTCTGTTGTGGCTCCACCTTTGTGGAGCGGATTATTCCAGTACTCATTTGATAAACACCTGTAGGGTTTCATCTGAAGTGATGGACCCAGACAATTGCCAAGAGCTGAGACATTCTGACTGTTGTCGCATTCTTGCTATACAGTGTCTCTAAAGAGATGGGAAGCAGTGAATATGATATGAAATCTCTGTGTGTTTGGAAGGATGGTCTGTATGATTAACTATCTGACAAAGAAAAAGGCTGACAGAGGATGTCGCAACTAGCCCATTAAGAAGGGCGGACTGCAGTCAATAGTACACAGGCCCTCTGACTGTGTTACTAATGCTGGATTTACTGTTTCCAAGTTACATCCCAGCACTGCTATGACTAACTCACAACCTTCAGGCACTGAAAACAGGAACAAAGGCCATTGAAAAGTAGGTACATCACTCCAAAAATCTGGACATCTAATTAGCATAAAAACTGAATACCAAATCCCACATAACTCATCCCCCTTCCAGTAGGTATGTGGGATATGAGTAAGAAACACATTTAAAAACAGTAACAAAAATGATGACAAAAATAAGTACATTGTCAGAGAAACAGTGTACAATTTGTAGACTTTAATTAACTGTATTGCAAAATTCTACCACCCTTACAGCGGGAGATGTAAGATATATGTTCCCTTTCTTTAAATTATTGTTGCCACTAGTATGTTGGTGATGTAGTGTGGTTATCCGTGTATTACACAGCTTCAGAAATGACATGTTGATGGGAATTCTGAAATGGGCAATGCAGTGATGCAGTGGTTAACGTTGTTGCCTCACAGCAAGAGGTTCTCTGGTTCAATTCTCGGCTGGGGTGCTTTCTATTTGGAATCGTCATGTCCTCCCTGCATTCACGTGGGTTTACTCTGGGTACTTTGATTCCTCCCACATTTTAAAGATGTGTCTGCAGCACGGGCCTCCACTGAAAATAGGCTCTGTCCTAGTCGGACTTTCACCATCAACAAATGTTAAATAAATAAAAATAAATAAATAAAATTCTGTGAAGAGGTAAATCAAAATTGAAACTAGGGACTTACCTCTAAAAATAGATGCATTATATGAAAGGATAAATCAAGCCTGAAAAAAGGGATGTTCTCCAGAACAGAGTTCAGAGGTCACAGATAACTTAAATACCTCAGTACCTTTGGTCCCTGCACTGCACCCTTCACCATTCCCTTCCTGGGTTTGTACACTTCCTTTTAAAGAAAAATCTGCCTTTCTGGGAGGTCACAATCTCCAGTTTGAGCAACAGCAGTTTATAACCTCCCATCTGATTCACATGATTTTATAATCTTGTAATTTAATTTGTAATTTGATAACTAGGTCAAATTAATTAATCGTGTAACTTAATTTACAGTATCTTATAATATTCTATCTGATTTACAGCAATTAATAATATACCATGTTATTCATAACATTTTTTTTTAAATTTCCCTTCTAATCCACAGTGTTTTATAATCTCCCATTTGAACAACTGTCAGGCAATCTTTCTGATGCACAGCAGTTTATAATCTCACATCTGATCCGCAATAGTTTATAAACTATTACATTATAGAACAAAAAAGTAAAACTAAATGTACAGGAATGATTACTGTTGGTATCAGCATATGAGTTATTAAAATAGACCATTGTTAAAACTTCTTACATAAGACCTGTGTCCTAGATCATTTTGGATTCTTATTAAAAATAGAAAAACAGGATTTAAGATGGTATTTTTATTTAAACCATGGCTTGAAACCAGAGATGAAAGGTTTGCCCTTATCGGAACTTTATCAGATGTAAGTTATAAATAGTAGTAACAAGCAATACATACTTTTCTATTTTCCATATACCAATTACAGAAAAGGCTTTAATCCAAGTGCATATAAACAGATCACATACGAAGACAGGGATTGGAACAGTACATAGTATAGTTTTTGTTTTTGGTGCTTATAACTCCTTATCTAAGTAAGTTCTAAGTTATTGTGTATCTGGCTGTTGATGAATGTATTAGGTATATTATATTATAGATTGCAATCTAATTTATAAACCATCATCTGATCCACAGCATCTTATAATTCTCATCTGATGTCTCCTGGAACAACCTAGTGATGTCTCAAGGTGTCTCATATTACATGTCTATGTTTACATTAATAATTACAAAACAAGATTTCATCTTGAAGCTTACGGGATGGGCAGCGCAACTGCTGCAATGGCTGATGGGTATTGATACATTTGCTCAGCCTCTGAGCATCCAGAAGTCTTTTCCTAAGTGGAAACTAAAACAAAACTGCAATATTCCTAACTGACAACTCCTCCAAGACCCTCAGACTCTATTGAAGACATGCTGAATGCTATCCATATATTATTTTGTCGTAATTGGCATATTTCTGTAAATATCTCAACTACCAAACATTACAGACAGAAATGCTGAGCTTCTTATGAAAGTTTCTAGCTGGATGAGCAAAACACTGACAGTATATGTGTAACTTAAGTGGTTACTGAAGTACTGTATGTTTTTTTTTTTAACAAAACATTACAAAAATAGTATCTGTTGTGTTTATTGTGACTTCTAAAATCCAGTTTAAGACCTATAATCTGGTGAATGGTACCACCATAAAGATGTGCCTGTGATGAATGATTTGACAGCTGTACTTCTTTTTGAGCACTTATGGTTCTGGAGATGTGAACATTTGTTTCAACTGTGATGATATAACCTGATTTTATCAAGAGGCTCAGGATGCTGCCATAGAAGTCAAGGTACAAACTTCAAGAACTCCACTGAAGGGAGGCTAGCCATTCAGTCTATTGTACAATGTTATAGTTTCTCCTAAATGCCAGCTAAACTAAGCTGTTGCCAATGACTGTCTTTGAAATTATTAATTTACTGAATGATGCTGCCCCAAATCTAGATGTCTTCTGTAGTCACCTTATATAAAGGAGAAGGCTCTCAGTGAGTTATTCAATGTTTCCCATCATCCCCCCAACAAATGTTCTGAGACATTGTCTGCAGCCAGATGTTGTTGCACCTAACCTCTAAAAGCTTGTCTCACATTCAGATAAAGGTTTCCATTATTGGTGATAATAGTGAGGCTGTTTTATTGGATATGTTCACTAGAAGCACATTAGTAGTGATATTGTAGGTTCTTCCTCCCCAGACTTATCTAAAACATTCAACATAATTACCCACTACATCTTCCTTTACTGTTTCATACACAGTGGTCTGCCTAGACAATCTGCTAAGTGGTTCTCAAGTCACTTTACTGAACATGTCCAAGATGTCTAATAAAAAGATTCCATGTTTCTTCCAAAACCCATTGGAATTAGTTTAGCTCATGAATCTCTGCAGTGTTCTTTCCTTTTTTCCCATCTTTGTAAATGGCACGGTGGTATACTATGACCCACCAAGTGTGACACAGTACGGTGATGACTTTGCGCAACTGTAATTCCATCATATGTATCTCTGCTAGACTTTAACAAAATTTAAGACTAACTAGCATCCTTAAGTCTTCTCAGACCAAAGACTAAAATTTGGCATCCACATTCAACACAGAGGTGAAAACAACTAATTAAAGTCTAACATATCATTACAAACCAAAGCCCTATCTCACAAAGTAGTCTAACATCACAAATACCCAGGCTTTTGTCTTGACGTGGTGACTATGTACATTGTCGGTACTAATTAACCTCCAAAGCAACTCAACTCACCAAACTCGATCAGTCTTACAATAAAAGCAAGAAATTCAAAGAAAGACTTAAAAAAAAATTACATTATTTGACATCATTCCAAAAACTTGCAGATACCCTAATTTAATCCCAACTAAAAATGGCATTATATACACATAAAAAAAAACCTAGGTGTTAAACCAGTTCCACAATGGTGTACTTCTCCAAAAAGAGCTAAATTCCATTTCTTAGAAACTTGTCAGCAAAACAAATTTAACTAATGGCCACATAGATGACCTTTACTTCTTACATTATGCCATATATGTTGCCACCCTCTGGGATACCCTGCCTTCTGTTCTGCAACAGATATCTCAGCTGCAACAGTATATTTTAGCTCTTGTTGTTCTTAGGTTCATAGGTGTTTACTAAACTAATGACACAAGGTATTTTTAAGCTTAGCCATACATCCCAAATCTCTGACAAGTTGTGGTACCCTTGGTAACTGTAAGCAGAGGCTTGAGAGATTAAACATTTACAAGCAGGGATCTGGGAGATGAACCACTGACAGGTTGCCTGTATCCATTAGAGACATAGGTGCCAAGGATGAATTTCCTGTTCCCCATCCAACTGTCCAAGTTACACTCGAATTTAATTATGTAGGAACTCTGCTTCACATGGATGGGTAGCCTGTTCCTGAGACAGAGTAGTCTCTGTGATACATGCCTGTCTTTCCAGCAGGTCCTATTTATATCACAGGCAAGGTTTAAGTCTTTAGAATGGGTAATTCTGGTGCTGTTTGTTTTGCGGATATGCAGGAGGTTCATTAGAGTGGGGTCTGACAATGCCCTGTATGCCAGGCATAGATCTCCCCTCAACAGCCTGTAGGAGACAGAATACAGGGATAGGGCCTTGATGTGGTCTGCATAGGACATTTTTGTTATGCCCTGTATTCTTTTAGTGAGGAACCTCTGTAGATATTCCAACTGTTAGATATGCCTGGTTAGGTACATACCAAAGGGGGCATTGTACTCAATGATAGGTCTGATGAATACCGAATACAGTAAAACAATGACTTGCTTGGACCAGGATGCCATATCTTTGTTTATAAGTTGCACAACATAGAATGATTTCCTCACTATGTAGACACATGATGGTCAAAGGCTAGATTACTGTTTATGAGTGCCCCCAAGTCCCGGACTACTGGGTGAACTCTAAGGGGTGTGTTATCAATATGATAGTTACCAGAGGTGGATAACTAGGGTTACACCTGTCCCACTTTGAGAGGGACAGTCCCTCTTTAGGCAGTTGTGTCCTGCATAAAAATTGAAAAAATGGCAAATGTCCTGAGATATTAGGGCAAACATATTTTCTATATTTAATGTAATAGTTCCATAAAACAGTTATTCTGTTTCTGAAACACCTAAATGTTACAAGAAACAGAATAAGCAACTAAAATGCTACAAGAGTAAGTGTTTATTTGGGCAAAAAGTGAAGTTATGTCCTTTGTACTGGCCGTGGGTATGCTTTGCCTTGCAAAATCTAACGTTTGTACAAAAAATGTCCCACTTTGGGCATTTGAAAAGGTGGCAACCCTAGTGGATAACTCCCCAAAGGATACTGTTATTCATTTCTTGGCATTTCGTTTTAGTCCATCCTTTTGTTTATGACATAAAGATACTTTATTACATTTTGCCACAGATCCAGGTCATGGCTGAAAAGCATCATGTAACAGCCCATCAACCTGGTTAACAAACAAGTGAATAAATGAAGGGATCTAAAACACTTCACAAGAAACCCTTTGTTCAGGAGGCCTGGTAATCTTCAAAACCCTCGCCAACAATCAAGTGATTTTAACCCTTTTGCAGATGAACTTAAGTCCACAGATCTTGTTGTTCTCCCGAATGCTTACTGTGGCACAATCATGGCTTTTCCCTAGTGTCTGACATTCCTAAGACAATCTAAAAGTGTCTGAATCCCATGTTTGTCTGAGGCAAGTTTATAAATTCTGCTATGTCAATATCACGTAAGACTCCATTCTTACATTTCACATTGTCTGTATTACAAACTATCACAAAAACTGAAACCCTGCTGTGACATTATTAGGTTCATAATCACTGAATCATGTGGTACTATTGATAAAAACATGCTACCCACACAAAGCGACTAAGACCCTCAAATATGAACCCTAGATTTTGCCAAACTGCAACCACAAAGTGAATCAAGCCATTCTTAACAAAATATACTGCTTAATCTCCCAGGCCAAGTTGCATGCCTGTCAGTGTGTTACTCCATCTTAGAACAACTGCCTCTGACTTATGTTTTACGTGGACTGCCACCCCATTATCTGGCAAGCTAATAAGCATTGACTCACACTAGTCTCTGATGTCTCTATTCTCCTTGCAAGGCCTTAAATCGCCATCTCGTATGCTGAATATGAGTTTTTAGCTCCTTAGGCTTAATTGTTTGAAACCGGCTGCCAAATGAATTTTAGTTTACCAACATTAAATAATACCACCCTCATGGTTTCAGCATTTTAAAAGTAAAACAGAGCATTGGACATTTGTAAAATGACACATCCATACTGTGAATAAATCATATAGCATAAATAAAAAGAGCAATCTCATTTTTTATGGTTTCCAGCTGAAGGAGGCAAATTTTAAGATCTGTTTATTAATGAATTGGGTCTTGTGCTGAAATGAACTGAAGTGCTTTTGAGGTCTGATGTGATGACGTGTTTTTGAAGGAGGAAAGGGCAGTGGTTTAGTGTACGATGACTGCTTTATACATTTAAGCATGACTTCCCTAATGATATGAGTACATACTGTGGTTGATTATAAATGGTTTAAGTATCAACCACAGACTGATAACCAAGGACTGTTAATGAAACAGCAAGCACACATGAGTAACAGCTGAGCAAAGCTTAACATGTACTTGACAATAAGTTACACAGTGTAAATACATCTGATGTGCAAGAATAGAAACATTTGGAGTCTGTCCCATGCAGTAAAGTGCAAAACAAAAGGGGTGAGACTGGCAATATGACTTTAAGAAAGCAAGGAAAGTTCATGAAGGCTGAAAAGCAAAGACAAACGGGAAAAGTACCAAAGACACCCGAGCCACACCGGAGCCAGCTGGCGTATAAAAGGGAGATAAAACTGAACAGGAAGGCAATACGTTACACTTCAGCCGAAGCAATGTGAGAATCTGAGTGGAAAAAATGAAACAAAAAAAGAAAAATTAAAACATACACATGGTCCCCTGGCAACATGTCTGGGGATAAAAAAGCTGCAAGTTCAGTGAATAAGAAGTAAAGTGACATTGAAATCTTACTTTTAATCCACATTGTATTAATAGATATATGCTGACTAAAAAAAAAATGTTCATCCGCCAAGATCTGCCCTCCGGCAGCAGGACACATACAGTAACCGAGCCTTTGAGCTAACATTATATCTGGGGGTAACGACCGGATGAGGTGCAGTGACACAGTAACATGGCTTGCACTCAAAGAATAATTCCATTTACAAGGCAGAGGGTGCCAGTAATGGTGGTTTATTTAATATTTCCTCTCTGAATTTAAAGAACTTGATGAGAAAAGTTTAAGGATCAACACTTATCTCAGATAGCCCTCCAACTAAAGAATGTAATTTGCAGAAAAAAATGGAATGTTTATGAAGCAAAGTAACATACATGCTGCAAAAGCCATGCACATTTATATGAAGCAGGGTTTAGAAGCTTAGTCATCATTATAACCAATCACACAAGTATGAAAAAATATGTTTAGCCACAGAAAAGAGGCTGCATCTTCAAGTAAGTGAAACATCTTCAGGTGAAATGAAACAGAAGTAAATTAGCTGTATATTAATATTAGAAAATAAAAGGGGAAAGCCTATGCCAGGGTACTGGAAGGGAGACTTCATTTCATCACTAAGCCTCTGCTTAAGAGATCTGCAGATGCTTCTTTGAATGAATTCTGAATTTGAACTGGGAACGCACAAAGTAAAATATTTCAGATCAGCGTTTGTACAAATGAATGTTTGTTGGTGGGTGCACACATCACTGAAGAACCAGGGAGACTCGGTTTATTTCCAGACCAAATATTATTCTCATTTTCCTGGGATGTACAACCTCAGTTAATACAATTCCATTTGGGAAATGTAAGTTGCAAAACCCCTACAATGGTCTTTGCCAGTTTATTTTTCATCATTGAAGGCATTCTTTAAATTTAAATTCACTGAATGAACTTCAGTGAAAGTAAACTCAAGTCCATTTCCATTCTTAAAACAGAGCGTACACTAGCTGATGGGGTGGAGGGCAGCACAGCTTCTGTTTTTGAAGTGGAGTAACGGAGAAACTCTCTGGGCATGGCTGATGGAGCATCATAGACTGCACTACAGGAATACTTTCAGGAGTAAACCAGTTGTACCTGTTTTTGTGACACTGGATAAACCTCATCATCCATATCTAAAAATGTAAAGCCATCCATTACTATAGAACTTGTCAAATCATGTACAGTATGTTGTTTTTGTCTTCTGTGTCTACCACTATGTGTCCAGTATTGCAATACTGTAACCTTCTCTGCTTTTATCATGCTCCATTACTAATTATGTCCTCTCTGCTCTTTGAGCTCAGAATACATTTACTGAATGTGTTAAAAAATGCCTTAGGAATGCATAGATGACTGAGGGCTAGCAAGGGTAGCTACACTGTCTATCTTTAAAGGTAACAGACAATCACAGCACTGTCCGGGATTTGTTGTACCAGGTAGATAAGTACAGCTATGCTGAAAACAAAATCCATTCAACTCTCGCTGTAGTTTGTGTATTTTTATTCAAAATTAACTTGTTCATTAAACTAGCAGTCTGCAGATGTCAGTTTAGCACTGATAATTAAAGCTATAAGCATCCAATGAATTTCATCTTGTAGTCCTGTATTTTTAGTAATTATGTTTTTCCCTGACCAAATACCTGGGCTGCTCCACTGACCCTTTTCAGTACTAAAACAGCTCACTTTAGCAGTAGCGCAATGGTTATCAGTCTAAACTTGAGTCACAATAATGGAACACAATAGCCAGGATATCAGGTCAGTCATCACCCTCAAAGACTTGAGGAATCGCCAATGAAGCACAAGAAAGAAACCTCTCGGTCATTTTTCTTGGCGATCACACAGAATGAAGTAGTCCCAACCCCAGACATATGTTACATAAATTTTTGCACACAAGCTCTACTACAGATATTAATCAGCTGACTTTAAGCCCAATAATGAATAAGTATATATGTATACATATGTATGCATTACATTATATGGGTCTATATTATATATTCGAAGTTTCAAAACATCGCACCTCATATGTTCCACAACATATGAGCGAAGTTCGAAAAAAAAAACTTACCTGAATGCTCTGAGCAGGGGGGCAAGCCCCCCTGCACCCCACACACACCCCCTTCTTAAATATACCAACCCGGAGATCGCACTTCAGTGCAGAAAAGGGAAATTTTCCCATTCTGTGCTGTACGAAGCCGTTGCTTTTAACCTTCAAACTTTTCAAAGTTTGATTATATGGTGTCGATCATATGAAATTCGAACTTTGAAAAGTTCAAATAATTAATAGGGACCCACATTATATATATATATCTATCTATAGCAAAGGTAAGTTACAAGATGAAGTGTTTTTTTTGTTTGCTCATTATATTCAGTAAAATGTAAATCTTGTAAATTAACTTTTATCTTTCTTATAAAAAGTTTTGGCTTTATTTTTTCCTTCTTTTCTCTGTCTTTATTTAACATACTTCCACTGCAGCCCTTTTAACAGGATGTATGCAGTTCCATGCATCATGTACATATCAGTTCCTGGAGTTATACTGAATAATTAATCTGCACTCAACTAAATACTCATTATGGTGAACCTAACATGGTCAAATACAACCCTACCTGCAGTATCCTTCAAACACAAAATAAACTTAAAATCACCCTGCATCCCTCCTCCACTACTTTGAATATACCAACCCTGACATCTCTGCAATCTTGGGTAAGACAGCCACTGTGTACAAGTGTAAGTGAATAAAATAGACTGATTTGTTGATCAACAGCATACATTAATAAAATAGACTTGACATTATGCAGCAAACCAATGTTTTAACCAAGTGCAGCTTGTAACATTGAATGACACTACCAGTCGTTGTCTGGTGCTGACTCTGACTCTGCAAGCATACTGCTCCAAACTTGACAGTTTTTGTCATAGAGTTAGATCCTTTCCTTTGCAATGAGTTTCAGCATTTTATTTAATGATTCCAACCCATTTTCAGTCTGGTTAGCTGAGCATAACTTTTTGTGGTGGTGGCACTGTTGTGTGCAGTTAGTTCTGGTGTCTGTCTTCTTGCAGCTGTATTACTGAATTCCATTGTAACCTTTTTTATTCATTTATTAATTTTTTAATCTGAGAAATTGCTAGGTCTTTTAAGGTGATGCTTTTAACGTCAGTGGCATGCATTGCTTGCTGCATCTCTGGGGATTACAACTTTGAATTGAAATGGTATGAAACGACTGCCACAGTGTGGGAATGGTACTTTGGGCTTTTAGTCTTTCTGGGGGTCCTACTTTCTTTAATGTTGACTTCCTCTGTGGATTTGTGTTTGATGTGGAAGCACAATAGTGAATTGTTGTACACTTTCAGATTACATGCTGTTTTCTTCTGCCGCAGTTTGTTGCATTCATTCAGATTGTAAAGGAACTTGTACCTAGATTCCTAGAACTTCGTTAGACTCTCAGTAGAAATTTGCTGTTTGTCAGAAACACTGATACCAAAACTGTTAGTGGAAATTGCCAACCTGTTCGTGCTTTGGTAATAGTCATCCATAAAGGTAAATGTCGACAAGCAGAAGCAGTTCCAGAAATTCAAAAGAATATTTTACATCCCCATCAACCCTTTGTAGTGGTTTTCTTCACAGATGTAAGACAAGAAATGGGGATAGTTGTCATACATAAAGTAACAAGTGGACTAGAAAAGTGAATGACAGATAAAACCAAGTGAAGTGGAGCTATTCCAACTGTATATATTTTGGTGTTTATCTTTCTACTTCATTTCACTTGTCTTAATTGCTTTATTTCTTGATGTAATGGTGCAGGGATCATTTTCAGTTGTAACCCTGGCCATAGACATTAACAGGTAAAAAAAAATTGTATATTGATAGAGATTAGACTATATTCATAGTACAGTAAACTGACATTCCACAATGCATACTGAGTGTAGCTGAATTGAACATAGATGAGAATGTAACTGTAAGATATCAATGTCTGATTTCTGTGTGCATGTATTAGTCTTTGTGTATCAGGTATGATCTCATACAAATTGAAAGGTTTGTACCTGCTAAAATAAACTTTACTAAGATGTTAGAATGGATTTAACTGTTTTTAAATAATTAGAAAGAGATATTGAATTTTATATGCATTTATTAATTTATTTATATTATTTATTGTTCAAATTAACCTACAATACAGCCACATTAGTCCACATAAACCAGTGTTTTTGTTGCTCTTCAGTTAATGTGAGACCAAAAGGTTGGACACCCCTGATCTATAGCAAATGCTCTTGTAGGCTTGTTTTTCAACCATTTTGGCTATTTTCCTTGTGAGATCACAATACAGCAGAGCCTGGTAATTTGCCCATACCTCACTGTTGTGTGATCACGGAGTATGCATATATAATTTGTAAGGGGGTGGTGGGTGCAGCATTGACATGGGGGTGCATGGAGGGGCTTGCCCCATCAAAAAAAAAAATAATATATAAATATATATATATATATATATATATATATCTTTTGATCTTTCTTGTTTCAATCTAAAAAGATTGCTATTTTTGTATTCACTCAAGGAACAGTTTACTCAATGAGACAACATTACACACACACACACACACACACACACACACACACACACACACACACACACACACACACACACACACACACACACACACGCACAGACTTTATGAAAAGCCTTTGGCCTACCCCTTTGCTTATTTATTCTTCTGCAGTTTGTTAAGGTTCTAATTATTTAATAAAATCTTATTCCTATTCATTTTGTGTTACTACCAAGTATTTATAAAGTTCTTTTTTTATAACTTTGAATCTATTTCTTATCTTTACCATCGTCCCTTTCTCTTTTCTCAATAAATATGCACTTAATATTTATTGGAATTAAGTTATTTCTTTCCTCTACTTCTGTGGTTTCTTTCTTCATCGATATACTATTTTGGTACACCACTTCTAATGCACAAGCCTGTGGTGCCTAAACTTTGTTAATACCAACATTCTGGAACAGTTGGTCCATTCTCCTGCCAGGGATACAAACATCCTTGACCTTGTGCTCACAAACATGGGGGAGCAATGTTCCTCACCCAATGTAATGCCTTTGCCTATCAGATCTGACCATAAGGCAGTATTGCTTGAAAAAGAAATTAAATCCGGGGACCCAGTGAAACCAAAAGCTTTTAGGAACTATTCCAAAGCTAACCTCTCTCTATTAAGCAACACTTTGGCTAAATCCCAATCAACCTCAAACCCAGTAAACACCGTAGTATATGCTGAGCTATTTACAAAATCCCTGTACAGCCACACTGATAGCTGTATAGAGTGAGCTGTGCCCGTTCGTATCAAGAATAAGATGAACTCCAAAGACAGGCTACCCTAGTAGAATCATAATATTAATTTGTTATACAAATCCCCCCCCTTACCTGACCTCTAACCCTACTGAGTGCTTATACTTACTATCTATTTTTCGTCCTCCTTCTAATCCTTTTGCTCTACCTACTTCTCTCTCCTCTCTTATCTCCTTTTGCTACCCCTTTTTTCTCTTACTTTTTAACTACTTTCGCCTCCCTTCCTTTTACTTCTCCTCCTAGTTGTACTTTTTCCTTTTATAGCAGAAGCCTTAAGATATAGCCTTAGTATTAAGTAAGATGCTGTGAATCTGATTTAATCCTAGTCATGCCTATTATTGATTATGTGCCTTAATTTTTATTGATCTTATTACCATTTTTATTATTATCAATTTTTATTCAAATTTTTTTCTTTTCTTTGTATTCTATGTATGTATTATTATCATGTCTGTTTGTTATGTTTTATGTGGAGCTTTTCTCCCCGGGCCTCTACTAAAAATGGAAATATATCCAGCTAGACTAGCCCAGTAAACAAATGTAAAATAAATAAAATAAAATTATACAACAAAAGAAAAAAATCTTGGCCAAGTGTAGAAGGAACAAAGCCCAACATACTAAAAAAAACCCTGACCAATCTAAATAGGCATCTAACAGGAATAATTAATACTGCAAAGGCTAAATCTGAAGAAAAAATACTTCTCAGGCAAAAGAAAATCACAAAGCTTTTTCGTAATCTCAAGGGAAATATGCAACAGTGTGCAGAACATGGAGGCCATTGCCAACATTTTGTCTGACAGGTTCAACTCAAATTTCTTCCCCACTCCCCCGACAGTCCAAAGGAAATACCACCCATCATAATCCCCCCAACCATTACTACAGGTCTTCAGTGCATTTTCAAGGCCAGAAACACTGCCTTGATATGCCCTGATAACATCCTGGGATTCTTACTAAATAGCATGAAACATGAACTCTCTGGTCCACTTGAATCAATTTTCAACTGGAGCCTACAGTCAGGTTTTGTGCCCAAGGAATGGAAGATGGCTATAATCATTCCCCTGCACAAAGGAGGTACAACCTTTGATCAGGGTAACTTCAGGCCCACAAATCTGAGCAGACTCGTATGTAAGGCCATGGAAAGAATCCTCATAGGTTGGTACTAGGCTATCGGCCCTAGGGCCTATACAAGCCTAGCCATGACAATTCCCTGAATATTTCTTCCCACAATATTTACTTTCCTGGACCCCTGTCTCTCTGACTGACATGATCCCCGGGGTGAATTTCCTAACTCCCGTCCAATCGTCAAAGTTCCTTTTGAAGAGGGCCAAGGAGGCGCTCTGCTTGACATGTATAGGCAGTCTCTGGGTCAGGAACCTATCCCTCCAGCATGTTTTGTTTATTATGATGACAAGGTTTTGATCCCTGGAGCCTGTGGCTCTGAGAGATTGGGATTTCTTTAAGTGGAGCATGTCCAACAGCTCAGGGTTTGACATAGCCTTGTATGTTAAGCAGAGATCTCCTCTGAGTAGACGATATGCCACAGAGTATAGCTGGAGTTTTTTTAGATGGTCAGCATATGGCATCTGTTTTAGGCCTGTGATTCTTTTAGTGAGGTATTTCTGTGGCCTTTCCAGCTGTTGCAGATTTCTTGTGAGGTACATACCAAACGGGGCGTTGTACTCTATAATGGGTCTAATGAGGGATGAGTACAGTGGGACAATGACTTCCTTTTTTCTGGATGAAATGTCCTTATTGATGAGGTGTGCCACATAGAAGGATTTCCTGACTGTTGTGGCGATGTGGTTATCGAAAGTGAGACCACTGTCCACCTGTGTCCCTAAGTCTCTCATCACACTTTAAGTGTTTAGTGTACTGCCACCTATGTGGTAATTCATGGGTACATATTTTTCCCAGAGTGGATAACTATACATTTCTTGGCATTAAGCTTGAGCCCATGGCTCTGGCATCAAGCATCTGTTTCTGTAAGGCCCTTTTGTAGAATATCCACATCATTTGGGGATTCAATAATGGCTCCCAGTTTGCAGTCATCTGCAAACTTTGTTAGCCAGAGTCCCTTAGTGTTGGCCTGTACTTCAGAGAAGTAGATGCCAAATAAGAGTGGTCTCAGGACTGAACCCTGAGGTACTCCACTTGTCACTTGTCTGGAGCTGGATTTGGAGTCGGCTACTTTTACAGTCTGGGTTCTGTCAATAAGCCAGTTGGCAACCCATCGAGTGACGTAGGGATTTATGCCCAGCTTAGTAAGTTTATCTATGATTCCAGAGTGGGGGATGGTGTTAAAGGCCTTGGTGAGGTCCAGATAGGCTGTGTGGACAGCCTTACCCTCATCCACAGCTCTGGAGACTGATTCGAAGAAGTCAATCAGGTTCGGGAGACAAGATCGGCCCTTCACGAACCCAAACTGGGTGGGGTCCAGTGTTTGAAGGTTGCCAATGTCTTTGTTTATAAGTTCCATGATAATGAGTTCCATGCCCTTGCAGAGCAGGTTCATCAGAGTGATGGGATGGTAGTTCCCGGGATCCAAGATCCCCCCTTGTGGAGTGGGATAACTGTAGCTGTGCGCCACTCAGTGGGCATGAAGCCTGAGGTGAGGCTATGATTAAACATGACACTTAGGTGAGGAGCCAGTTCATTTTGTAGTTCATGTAGTACACAGCCCGGGATCTCATGGACATGATAAATGAGGACATAGGTAACCTGCAAATGCTGGACCCATCACAGTTTGGCTTTGTTAAAGGAAGGTCAAGACTACTAAATCTAGTGGACTTCTTTGGGTGGGTCACCAAAGAAATGGATGAGGGCAAGACTGTGCACACATTTACCTCGACCTGGCCAAGCCTTTTGATACAATATCGCACTCGAGCATTATAGTCAAACTCACTAAATTAGATATAAACCCTTTTATCACCCACTGGATAGCCAGCTGGCTCATTAATAGGACCCAGGAGGTTAAAATAGGTGAGGCTGCCTCCACCAAGAGGCAAGTCAATAGCAGTGTCCCCCAGTGCTCGGTACTGGGCCCCTTCCTTTTTGGCATCTATTTCTCTGAAGTGGAAGCAAATGCTGAAGGTTTATAGCTGATTAAGTCTGCAGATGATTGTAAGCTGGGAGTTATCATCAACTCTGCTGCAGACACCAGCATTTTTCAAGAAGGCCTATCTCTGACTAACAAATTTTGCCAAAGCCATGGTCTTAAGCTCATTGCTAAGAAATGCATAATTGTATCCTTAGGGAAGTCAACCATCCTGGCTAATTACCATGTTGATAATATGTTCCTTTGAGTCGACCCAGTGGTCAGGGATCTGGGAATGCACGTCAACAGTGGCTTTACCTTTGACTACCTTGTGGTCATGGTGATGAGAAAATCCTTTTATGCTGAGTAACTTATAAGTAAGGGCATAGGATAATAGGAGGTTACTAGGCTTATGACCCTAGGGTCCTTACAAGCCTAGCCAAGTTTTACCCTTATTTCCACAGTCATCACCTATCACCTTTGTCCAAGAGGTACATAGGTGGAACCCACTGGGGTGAATTTACGGTTACCCATCTAATCATCCAGACTGCGTTTGAAGAGGAGCAATGAGGTGCTCTGTCTGACATGCAGTGAGAGTTTATTCCAAAGGTATGGTAACCTCTGGGAGACAAATCTGTCTCTCCAGCAGGTTCTATTAATGTCACATACCAGGTTAAGGCCATTACAGCGAGTAACCTGTGTACTGTTTGACTTACGGATATGTAGCATTTCCAATAAAGCAGGATCAAAGATTGCCTTATTTGCAAGGCAGAGATCACCTTTGAGTAGTCTGTATGAAACTAAATAAAGTGACAGTGATTTCAGACAATCCTCATAGGACAGATGCTGAAGACCTTGAATTTTCCTTGTGAGGAACCTTTGTGGCCTCTTCAATTGCTGCAGGTGCTTGGAAAGGTACATACCAAAAGGGGCCTTGTACTCAACTATTGGCCTGATGTGGGAAGAGTGCAGGAAGGTTATAACTTCTCTTTTTCTGGAGGCAATGCCTTTACTTATGAGATGAGCAATATAGAATGCCCTTCTTACCACTGTGGAGACATGGTGATCAAAGGTAAGGTTGCTATCTACCTGTGTGTGCAAGTCTCTCACCACTGAGTACGTATTTAGGGTGCTGTTGTTACTGATATGGTTGTTAGTAGGAATATTGCTCTTACTGAAAGGGATGATAATACATTTGTTTTGCATTGAGTATAAGGCCATGACTTTGACACCAATCATTTGTTTGTGTAAGACCCTCTTGTAGGATGTTGGCATCATTTGGAGATTCTATGACTGCTCCCAGTTTGCATTCATCACCAAACTTTATCAGTCACGGACCTTTAGTTTTAGCTTGCACTTCAGAAAAATAGATTCCAAACATCTGAAGTCCCAGGACTGATTCCTGTGGAACACCACAGGTTACAGGTCTGTTTTTGGAGGTGGATTCCCCTATTTTGACTATATGGGTTCTATCAGTGAGCCAGTTTAGTGACCCATCTAATGTTATACAGGCTGATACCTTGTTTTTTTTAATTTCTTCAAATATTTTGAGTTTCTAATGGTTCATAGGTTCATAGGCAGGTACTAGGCTATCTGCCCGAAGGCCTTTATAAGCCTAGCCAGAATGTGTTGGCTTTTGCCGCCCCCTTAGATTAGTTTCCTGTGCCTCTATCCAGCAGAGTCATTGAAGTGATCCCCGGGGTAAACTTTCTGTTTCCCATCCATTCGTCAAGGTTTCTCTTGAAGAGGGTTAGCGAGGAGCTCTGCCTTATGTAGAGTGGAATCTTGTTCCAGAGCATGAGAAGTCACTGGAACAGGAATCTATCCCTCCAGCATGTCCTATTTTGTTGTGGTGAAGTTAGATCCCTGGAGCGTGTGGCTCGAGGGGATATGGTTTTCTTTAGGTGGAGCATGTCCATCAATTTTGCGTTGGACATGGCCTTGTATGTCAGGCAGAGATCACCTCTGAGTAGGTGGTATGCAACTGAATACAGCTGGAGTTTCTTCAGTCGAGCTGCGTAGAGCATCTGCTTGAGGCCAGTGATCCTCTTGGTGAGGAACTTCTGTGGTCTTTCCAGTTGTTGCAGGTGTCTTATAAGGTACATCCCAAATGGGGCATTGTACTATATGATGGGTCTGATATGTGATGTGTAGAGGGGCCCAATGACCTCTTTCGATCTGGATGCAAACCCTTTTGTGATTAGGTGGGCCACATAGAAGGATTTTCTAACCACCTTTGGCAATGTGATTATCAAAGGAGAGGTTACTATCTACTTGGGTCCCCAGATCCCTTATTACGTCTTCCATATTTAGGGGGCTACCACCTATGTGGTAGTTTGTGGGTACATTATTTTTTCCAAAGGGGATGACTATGCACTTTTTGGCATTTAGCTTGAGGCCATGGTTTTGACACCAGGTATCTGTCTCAGTGAGGCCCTTTTGGAGGATGTCTGTGTCAGCCAGAGAGTCAATTATAGCCCCTAGTTTGCAATTATCTGCGAACTTGATCAGTCATAGTCCTCCTGTGCTTGCCTGTACCTCTGAGAAGTATATGCTGAACAGGAAGGGTCCTAGGACTGAGCCCTGGGGAATGCCACTTCTAACTGGTTTAGAGTCAGACCTAGCTCCTGCAACTCTTACCATGTGGGTTCTGTCCGTGAGCCAGTTGGCAACCCATCTTGTGACATAGGGGTTTATGTTCAGGCTGGTGAGCTTGTCTATAATACCTGAGTGGGGAATGGTGTTGAAGGCCTTTGCGAGGTCCAGATAGGCTGTATGGACCACCTTTCCCTCGTCTATAGCCTTGGTAACTGTCTCAAAGAAGTCCACCAGGTTTAGGAGGCATGATCTGCCCTTAACAAAGCCAAACTGAGTAGGGCCCAGTGTTTGGAGGTTTCCAATGTTTCTGTTAATGAGATCCATGATGATGCGCTCCATAGCTTTGCAAACCAAGCTAGTCAGGCTTATAGGGCGATAGTTCCCAGGGTCTGTTGTGGCTCCACCTTTGTGGAGTGGAATAACCATTGCTGTGCGCCACTCTGTGGGCATGTAGCCTGCAGAGAGGCTGAGTTTAAACAGTGTGTTTAGGTGAGGGGTTAGTTCATCTTTGAGCTTGTGTAGGATGCAGCCTGGGACACCGTCCGATCCCATTGACGCTGTGTTTTTGGCTTTGGAGAGGGCTGTTTTAACCTGAGTGTCTGTGATTTCAGGGCCACTACATTCTTCTGGTATAGTTATGGGCCCTTTTGGGGGTGAGAGGGGGGTGAAGTTTGCACTGAACCTGTCTGCCAGGATGTTGGCTATATTGGTTGGTTCAGCGTATTTTGTGCCATTCTGCACTAACTCCAAGCAGATCTGAGAATTGCCACTTAGATTCTTGACATAGCTAAAGAATGCCTTGTGGTTATCTTTGGAGTCCATGGCAATTTTTCTTTCGAAGCTAGCCTTGGATGATTTTATGAGGGAATGTAGTTTTTTGCTGATACTGATCAGGGATGACTTCCCTTCTTGGGATTTTACTCTTTTTCTGTACTAGTTTCCTCCTTCTATTGTATAGCTTGTTTATGGCAGGGGTCCACCAGACTGGTTTCCTTTTCTTGGAGGAGTAAGTCTTGGTTTTGTTTGGGATAGCACGATCCATGCATTCTTGTAGGTGCCCGTAGAGTGCATTAGTAAAGGATTTTGCAGCTTGGACAGCGTTATCCTTTAGTATGAGGGCTTTGAAACTTCCCACCTCGGTCTTAAGTAACGTGAAGTTTGCTTTTGAAAATTTTTCATGGTGGTTTCTTTGACCGGGGGTGGTGGCAAAATGTGGATATCCAGAGTGATTAGTTTATGGTCAGCTCTAACCAGCGAGGGGTTGACCTCTGGTGTGGAACACTGGTTGCCCATGTTGGTGATGACCAGGTCCTATATGTTGTCACCTCTGTTGGGGATGTTGACTAGTTGATCCAGGGCATTTCAGTTTATAAATTCTAGGAAATGTTGGGCAAGGCAGTTCGTACTTGAGTAGTTCTCCCAGTTAATGTTTGGGTAATTGAAATCACCCAATATCAGGGTGTTTGATAGGACCTTTATGTTTTCCAGTGTTTCCAGGAATGCGGAGTGGGGGTCCTGGGACATGGTGAGTGATCTGTAGCAAGCTATAATTTGAATAGAAGTTTTGCCCATTGTTAGTTGCACATGGATGATCTCTGAAGCATCTTGCTGTGCCACTAACCTGGAGGTGTGGGTATCCTTGATGAATATGGATACTCCCCTGCCTTTTGTATTTCGGTCCAGGTTTTGTAGCCGAAATGTATGGTATGAGTTGTAGCCTGGTAGTGTTGGGATGCTCTCTGGAGCCTTAAACCAGGTTTCTGTTACTGCACATATATCGATTTTCTCCTTACTGAGGAGTGCCTTGAGTGCATGAATTTTGAGGTTTAGACTTCTGGCATTGAGCAGCATTACCCTCAGTTTTTTATTACTTGTGCTATTTACAGTGGTGGGTTTGTCTTTTGAGCCTTGCGTAAAAAAGACACTATGGGGGTGGCAAGAGTCTTGGCCAGTATTCGAAAGCCTAAGGGTGACAGGTGCAAGGCATCTCTAGCAAAGCAGCGTGGCTTGTCGAGCATGTCATCCCAGGCTGACAGACACTGGATCCCCTTTGAACGACACCAGAAGCTTAGCCAATTGTTGAAATTGATCATTTTTTCTCTATACCGTGGTATCATTCTTGGTGAGGGCAGGATGCTAGTCAGGGTCAGGGTCATACCGGCCTGGGCTACGTGATCAGAGAGCTCCTCCATATCTCTTTTCATGTAGTCCAGGGAGGTACGGCTCAGGTCATTCACACCAACATGGACAATGACAGAGTCATATTTGTACTTTTTCTAGAGTGACCTGAGTGCTTGTGTTATGTGGCGGATCCTGGCACCTGACAGGCAACTAACAGTAACCTTCTCCTTGTTCAGCCTAGTGAGTGGAATATCAGTGTGCCTGACTATAGAGTCACCTATTACTAGTGTGTTGGATATGTTATATTGCCTTAAGGGCTGTGATTGTGTGGCACACTGGTTTTGTGAAGTATGTGTTTCATGGTTTGTGTTGGGGGGTGGAGGTTGCTTGGATATCTGCTTTGGAGGTCTCTGTTGCTTTTGCAGATTTTTATTTAGAGCCTCCGAGTATGTTTTTGTGTATTTATGTGTGTTTTTTGCCAGTGTTGGTTTCATAGGTCTATGTGAGACTGGTGGTGTGATGCAAGTAATTCCCTTCTCCTCTTAACTGCCTGGTCCAGTCTTGGGTTGAGAGAGCTTAGCCTCCAGTTTGGCTGTATAATTGCATCTCTCGCATGTATTAGAATTTGGTGGTAGGAGGAGAGGGTTGTCTGTGTACATGAGGCAATTGTAACATTGCCTCAAAATGCCCAGATTCACCAGTTGGACTTGAGAGTACACCTGAAACTGCCCTTTGGACATGCCTGGATAGGTACAGTGAACTGTTTTACTGATTGTCTGGTAAGGTCAAATAGAGAGCCTTGTCCTTCTCTACAGTATAGGGGGGTCTAGTGCTAAGGTTTATTAGTATTTGCTATGAGTTTTGGGTAAGTGCCAGGATGAGAAGTGAATGATTTGAGTGCTTAAGTTGAAACTTTGTCTAGTTACAAGGGAAAAATTGAAGATTAGACTTTGTTGAGCCAAGAATAGTTATACCTTAGCTAACTGGCGCTGCTCAGTGTGCAAAAACGTGCAGATGCGGGTTTTATAGCAGGGAAATGAAAAAGATAGAAATTAGCCCAAAATGGCCAATAAACTACTAATTTCTGGGCTGAAACCACTCCTCTAGGGACAGATAGGCTGCTCAAAGCTCCCTCTCTCACAGTGAACAGAGAAACTTCCTTCTATCCAAGTGAGGTATGGGCAAACACAGAAATTGTAACACAGCCCTGAATTCAGCATTAACCTGAAAACTGGACTAAACTAGCTTAGAATGGCGGGAAAACAAGTATATTTTGTTTTTTTTACTTAATCACTCCAAAGTCTCTCTTTTGTCTCTCTGCTGCTGTAGAACTCAGCAGGGCACCAGGCAGGAGCTTGCTGAGCTGTATACTAGCCATGACAGGAATGGACGCCATTCTTTAGGCAAAGTACTATTAAAGTTCATGGAATTAGTATTGTTTCAATTTTTCGATGTCAGTCAAAAGTGTTCTTTGCAGCACCCACAGTGTGCCCAGTAATGATTCCTTCTGCAGTTCGTACAGAGTTGCATGTATTGGTAACATATTTAAATATGATTCTAGATTCTTTTTGATAAGACCTGTTGCTCCTACTACTATTGGAACTATCTGGGTGTCTTTTTTCCACATTGCTCTAGTTTCTGCCTGCAAATCTTGGCATTTTATGAGTTTGTGTCTCTTTTGTATGCCAGGCACTTTTGTCACTGGGTGTAGCAATTTCAATGATCAATGCTGCTTTTGTCTTCTTTTCATGGACCACTATATCTGGTTTTCTCGCATCTATCTTTTGAACTGATGGTACTGGGTGATCCCATGTGATGTAAACTTCATCATTTTCTATGATGCTTTATGGTTCATGTTTGCAGTGCTTTTCAAACACTTCAGTACCATAATGTTGCACAATCTCCAGTGCAACAGTCTTGCCACATTATTATGCTTTTCAGTATACAGTCCTTCTGCCATTAGTATGTCACAACCAGCAGCAAGGTGTGAGACTGTTTCCAGTTCTGTTTTACGAAACCTACATTTGTCTGTTTCTCCCACATGTTCAATGGACTTTGTAAACCACCGCCTATGTAGACTACAGTCTTGGGCCGCCAATATTAACCTTTCGTCTTTTGGTTTGAATTTGCCTCTCCTTAACCATTCCTGTGTTTAATTCTGATCAACATGAGGTTCTTCCAGAAGTTTTCTATACTTGCAACTATATTTATGCATTTTCCACATTTCTTGCCTTTCTCATCTCTTCCTTCACCTTATATTATTTCTTTTGTTTTTTGGCACATTCAGTTGCTACCTGATTGTTATCTACTTCTGGTTTGATTTCCATTCCTGCTTGATGGAGATATGTTTCTGCTAGACTAAGCAGGGAAGTCATCTTAGATTTATTCTCCTCATGTTTCAAAACGTTCACTATATTTGGGTCTTGTGAGGTCAGAAGATATGTGTGGAGTCCCACAATTACAGATCTGTACATGTAGTCAGTTTCAAGGAGGCCCATACCTCCTTCGGAAAGGGGGGTATATAATCTTGGTATGCACTGATTTTTATAAATCATTTGGTGACCATAAAGCATCCTTCTTGCTTTCCTGTCTATACCTAGCTGGGTGAGTTTGTCAATGATGCCTGAGTGGAGGATAGTGTCAAAAGCCTTGGCTAAGTTTAGGTAGGCTGTATGCGCAGATTTCCCCTCATCAAGGGCCTTGGTGACTGTCTCAAAGAAGTCCACCAGGTTTAACAAGCATGAGCTCCCTTTGACAAATTCAAATTGAATAGGGTCAAGTGTTAGGAGATTACCTATATCTTTGTTGATAAAATCCAGGATGATTCGCTCCATGGCCTAGCAAATAAGATAATTCAGGCTAATAGGTCTGTAGTTGTTAGGGTCAGTGGAAGCACTACCTTTGTGCAAGGAGATAACAGTCGCCTTTTTCCATTCAGCTGGGATGAAGCCAATGTTTAATCCATGATTAAAAAGCGTACTAAATGGCATTGCTAATTCTTGTTTGAGTCCATGTAGGATGCAGCCTGGGATGTTATCAGGTTCCATGCATGCTGTGTTCCTGACCTTAGAGAGGGTGTTCATGATCTAGGGATGTCTTGGGGTAAGTGTGGTGGGGACAGGGGAGTGAAGTTTTCACAGAACCTGTCGGCTAACAGGTTAGCAATGTCCAAAGGCTTGGTATATGTGATATCATTAACTACCAGTTCGACACAAATCTGGGCCTTTCATTTTAGATTATGGATAAAGAATGCCTTATGGTTGTCCTTAGTTGAGGAATCTAATTTGGATTTGTAGTTAGCTTTGGAGGACTTCACAAGAACTCTTATTTTCTTGTTTAAGCTGAGGAGGGAGTGTTTCCAGTTTAGGGCTCACTCCCTCTTAATCTCAGACAGCAATTTCTTCCTGTTGTTGTAAAGTCTGTTAATGGCAATTGTCCACAAGACAGGATTGCACTTCTTTGAGGAGCTTGTTTTGGTCCTATCTGGTACAGCGGAGTCAATGCAGTTGTTCAGCTGCTTGTGTAAAGCATTTGTGTAGAACTCTGCATAGTTGCCAGTTCCATCTGAGGAGGGAGATGCAGTGAAGGTATTTATACCATCCCATAAGAGGTTATAACCTGTTTCGGAGAAGTTTTTTTAGTTTAGTTGCTTTTGGGAGGGGTGTTTGGTGTGATAGTTCCTTTGAATGATACTGATTTGTGATCAGATCTCACCAGGGAAGACCTCACAGTGGGTTGCTATAGTGGTCCCCCATATTGGTAAGGGAACACCTTTGGGGGTATCAACTAGCTGGTCCAGGGCATTGACGTTAATGAAGTCAAGGAACCTTTAGGCAAGTGAGTTTGTGCATGGGTAATTTCCCCTCTCAATGGATGGGTAGTTAAAGTTGCCCAAAACCATGGTGTCTGGATGTATCTTGATAGACTCAAGTTGATTCAAATAGGCAGAGTGGGTGTCCTGATTCATGGAGGGGGTCTTGTAGCTGGCAATGACTTGTATAGATGTCCTACCAACAGTTAATTGCACCTGACGCATCTCCAGGGACTCATGCTATCTAACCAATCTGGAGGTGTATTTATCTTTAATGAATATTGATACATTGTCTCCTTTAGTTTTCATGCCTTTAGTTTGTGGTCTGAATGTGTGGAAGGAGGTGTAGCCCGATATGGCTGGGGTGCTCTCCACAGCATTGAAACAGGTCTCAGTGAATGCACAAATGTCTATGTCTTCCAAAGTGAGGACTGCTTCCAGTGAATGGAGTTTCATGTTATGGCATGGCATCTAGATCCAAAGAGGTCATTATCCCACTGTTGTCTGAACTTATCAGAGCAATCATAGAGTACAATACCCCCTTCAGAAATGATCTAATCAGACATTTGCAGAAACTAGAGTGACCTCAGTGGTTCCTTATAAAGAGAATACAAGGCATAACAAACCTGCCTTTTGCAGTGCACCTTAAAGCCCTTTCCCTCTGCTCAGTCTCCTGTAGATGGCTGAAGGGTGATTTATGCCTGGCTTACAAAGTATCCACACACCCCACACTTATGAATCTCCTGCATATTCGTAAATCAAAGAGTAACAGAAAAACAAGGTCTAAGGAACTGAATTTTGCCTGTAACTTAAACAGAACATGCTGGACAGACAGATATGTGTCCCACAGCCTGCTCCTCCTATGGAACAGTCTTCCCATACACGTGAAGCTGAGTTTGTCTATTACCCAGATTAAGTGCAACCTAGAACAGTGGATGGGGAATAGGAAATTTAAACCGGGCCTGGCACCCATGTCCCTTATGGGCAGCGGTGACTTATAAATGCCTGGCCCTCAATGCCCTATTTGGATACAGGACATAATTATTCTTTTGGGAAAACTTGGCTAGGTTTAGAATGTTAGCCTACTAACAATCTATAAATCTATCTATGAAGCAATCTATGAATCTAAATGCCACTGCACGGCCATTATAATATTTTTTTCTGTTTTAACATTACCCTTTTAATTGTTTAACATTATCTTTATTGTCTTGTAACATTTCTTACAGTGTGATAATGTATACATTCTTATTATTGCATCTTGGATTCAAGTTTATTTGCAAAAATATTGTCTTTCTTAGTTGCATTTTAGACCAGGATGTGCCTGAAAATGTTCGTCAAATCTACTGACTTAACTGGTTATCAAGTGCATAAATAAGTAAATGACTAAATTAACCCATGCCAAAAGGGCAAATGTAATATTTGTAGATGTGTGTGTTTGTTTAAATTTGGTAACTGAATGCTGGATGTGATGTAAATACTGTAAAAACATTTCCAGTAAATCATTACCAGTGCCATTGTGTGATGTAAGTGCAATGTAAATAAACATATACATATATATGTATGAAAAAGAGGTGATTTTTTTTTTTTTTTCATTTTGGGTTAATGGGTCATCTGGAGACCAGTTATGTAATTTAGTCTTGTGTAAGCTATGGAAAATTCACCAGAGATCAAGGGGGACTCATTAGAATCCTGTGGTAGGGGCTTATTTTCCTGGGCCATAGTCTAAGTGTAGACTACCACTGCACTTCATTTGGAGATGGGTCCACACACCTCGAGAGAGATTCCAAGAAAAGACAAGTATCTCCGACTGGCCAGATTGGATAGCTGTACAAAACCTGTGTAACCATGGGCCTTAAGTGGAATGCTTGGGTGTGAAATGGTTTTGTTTGGTGCCTGCAACCAACTCCTATTAGCTCGATCAGAAGTTGGATTTATAGTTGGACTTTTTACTGGAACAGTGGATGAATCTGTACATGAACATTTTCTGTTGGTGGAACTATTTTTTTCCATAATTTTCTTTGAAACCTGCAGTAGAGTAATTTGTTAGTGAAACAACTACATTTTGGTTATTTTGTTTTGTTTTTGTGGTTTCAGTAAATACGGCCAGTGATCCAGCTGTACATCTACCATGGATTTTTAGAGATGAGGGGATGGATCCTACTCAATGGACCATGGAGACTGTTATCATTCAACCAGGGGATCATTTAGCTGATTGTGGTGCTGCCTGTAGTGATGAAAGGCTACCGAAACCTTGGGAGAGATGTGAAGGGGAAATATGTAAGTGGACTGTGAATCCTTTTCTTCCATAGGTCAGCATTCCACTACATTTTTGTCTACTGAAACCCAGATACTGTGTGACAAACTAGAACGATTATTTTTTAAGGAAACATCAGTGTACTTTAATACACAGAGTCTGCAATAGTATATTGAGTTACATATTACTCCTAGGGGACTTGAGGCATGTAAAGGTCCCATGATGCCTTTTGATCTAACAAATGAGGAAGATAAAAAAGTTTCAGGCTAGATGTATTGCTGCTGCTGTTCACCGCTGTTCGCTGGAATGGTTCAATATTTTGGTAGAAAGGGATGCACTTAAAGGAGGTTGAAGGAAGAAATTTCTTCAACATGTTCCACACTGTCTAGTCAACTTAATGCTTCTCATTTTGATCATTGTTTGGGAGAAATTAATGAACAGTTAACAGCATTTGAAAAGGAATTGTTAGAGAAGAAGAAAATTAAACTTAAACATGACTTGGGAGATGATAGTGGTAGAGCCTTTCTCTGGAGAACGAATCAGAAGAGACGCTCACTAAACATCAGATCCGGAAGTGAATAGGAAACAGCATGGAGTTCCATTTGTTTTGCCAGATGATAAAAGTATTTCCACAGAGTGGAACAGTGACAAATTTTTATATCCTCCCCTTCTACCACCCCAGGATCTGACTGGTTTCCAACAGAAATTTCAGAATGTGGAGTATAATGGGAGGTGAACATTTAATAATGAGAGAGAGAGACAGAGAGAGAGAGAGAGAGAGAGAGAGAGAGAGAGAGAGACCCCGATTCCAGACCGGGAGGCCAAGTGACAAGAGAAGGACAGTTTCACCAGCATTCTAAGAGGGATAAATGGTATTAACTGTTTACCGACTAGCTCTGATTTGAACGGTTGGGACAATAATTGTTGTGAATTTATCTGGTTATGCTCTTAGTAATAAACAATTAGCAGTACTTAATTGTGGTTTTAAGTTTATTCCCACAGTATTACCATGCTTATATATGCTTAAATGTGATATCTTTCACCTGGTTAGAAAATTACACTGAATACATTTTTTACTACATGTGATAGAGTTAATAGTGACATGTATTGTATGAATGAATTAAATTCTTTGCAGAACGCTGTTGAAAGTATGAATGATAGCTTTTACTCCTGTGTTTCATAATATGGTGAAAATTCAGAACTTAATGTTTACTGTTTACTTAATACTGATGATATAATATATAAAAGTAAGTTTATGCCTCCCTGTAGTCATGAGAGCAGGTAGCATTTGTCTGCAATGGTTAAAATAAGAATGATATGCATTTTAATTTAACCAAAACTAAATGGAAGACCTTACAAGACTTAAGCAAACAGGATGAATTAATATTTGAACTATCAAATAAAGGTAATAGGATTGTGGTTATACACTACACCCAATATTTGAAAATGTATTATGAGCATCTTATGTATATGAAATAGTTAATTTTGAGACATATAAGGAAGCTTTGGGGAAATTGAAAGAGTTATTAAATAAAGGTTATAGACTGGGATGTCTGTCTAAGGATGATATAGAAAATAAGTTTAGCAGTGAGGGATGCACCATGGCCTTATTTTACGGTCTGCCCAAGATTCATAACGATTGTTATAATCCTCCAGGATGACCCATTATTTCTGCATGTAAATATTTTTTACATAATATAGGTGTATTACTTCATAAGCAGTTACTTCCCTTTGTTATTAAATTACCTTTGTATATAAGGAATACATTTGATTTTTTGAATACAATGTCAGATGTTAAATGGAAGAGTGATGTGTTCTGGATAACTCTTGATGTACGAAGTTTGTACACCAACATTAAACATGTTTTTGGTGTGGAGGCTGTTTAGTATGATTTAGGGGAAAGCCCTTTATCAAGTTTTGTTATAGAATTACTCCACTTTTGTTTAAAGAATAATTATTTTGAAGTTAATAAGGAGTTATACCATCAAATACAAGGGACAGCAATGGTGGCACCTTTTGCCCCATGTATGCAAATATGTTAATAGGCCTATTTGAGTCAGAATATCTATACAAGCATGAATTTTTAGGAGATTCGATATTATAGATATATTGATGGTTTAATATTTATTTGTCAAGGGGGTATTGATTTGGTTTTAGAATTTGTGCAAAATTTACAAAACAATAGATTTGTTTTAAGCTTTGACGGACTTTGATTTGGGAAGAAGACAGTATTTTGAGACGTTCAGTTAGAAGGCAATGGTGACGGTACGATTAAAACTAAGGTGCACCGAACATTTGAAGATGGATGTCAGTACCGTCAGCTGTCACCCCCTCATTTGCTATCTGTCTTACCCCATGGTGAATTCCTTCCTTTATGTAGGCTATGTAACAATGAATTAGATTTTTGGAGTGTGTTACAGAGAACTATACAAATGTTTTTCAAAAGTGGTTATGATATGGGGTTACTGGAGAGATGTTCCATAAACCTATTAAATTGGGTAAATGATAGGGGTGGTAATTTTGGTACTAAACCTACTAATAGAAATATAGTACCCCAGTCATGTAAAAATGCTATTTGTAGAAAAGTTTTTATGGTTACCAAATATAGTATTTTTAGTGAACAGTTGGTAAATGTAATAAAATTTTATTGGGGGTTTTGTTAAAATCTAAGGAGTTTTCGAATGTATTGTATAATGTCCATTTTATTTCTTACAAATGGGAAAGAAATTTAAAAGACAAGTTGGTACGTAGTACATTTTCTTTTCTTGTGATGTCTCCCTTTAGGGAATTTAATAATATGGGGACTTTTTCATGTGGTAACTATTTAAGTTGTAAATTTATTGTGTGGACTTTTGATAAAATGAAAGGGGTCATGTTTGAATGACACAAAGGATACAGTTCCAACATGGAAGGGATTATATATAGGTTAAAATGCCCATGTAATTTATTTTACAGGATCTATACTACTGTGATGTAATCAATATAAATGCATTTTATGTATAATGTCCTCTTCATCGAATAGCCCATATCGATTTTTCCAAGGAAAGAAATCACAATTTAACAAACACTATGAAAAAGGGCACATTTCAGACAACCTACTTCTTTTCCTTGGAAATAAATCGATGATGTGGCCATTGGCTGAAAAGGATGTTTGACAGGTGTAAATGGAAGGGTACTCGACATTCTGACAGTTTGAGTAAGCAATATAGACCCTATTTTACATAGGGGAAAGGGTACTTATGTTATCGCATTTTTATGTAATATATTTGTTGGCCCAAAAACGGATTGTGGGGACTAAAAGTAAGACAGAATTTGATATTTTCTTTGGGTACAATGTAGTTTGTCCCAAATTAGTAGCGTAAATTAACGCAGAAATGTGAAACTTGCTTTGCGTACATCAAAATTGGTTGCACTGCTGTCTTAGTGCAGAAGTGAATTGAGGACGCATGGGAAATGCTCGTTTTTACTGTGTGATGGATTACTACGAAATTGGATACTAAACTTTTTCCTGAGAAGAAGAAATCTGGAGCAACACATTTTTTTGGTAAATAACTAGTTTTATTTGACATACTGTAGGAAATAATTGAAGTTAAAGGTAATAGCAATCTAAACAATCAAACAGAGATGAAGGTCTTGATGATGGAGGCTAAAGTTACGAAGAGCATTCTTGTAGTATTTGACAGAAACTGATTTTTTTGGGGGGATAGCAGTTATTGTTGCAATGTTTTGTGGATGTTTTGCATAGTATTCATGTGGATGTCTTCCGGATGTTTTTGAGCAACATATATGTAAATATTTTATTGCTTATTAAGGAAGCATACTTGTAGATGGTTCACTTGCTGGGTTACACTTTTTGTATGGAGAGAAATTGTCTGCTATTGCTGTCAAGATTGCATCAAATAAGTCTTTCTTTAGTGCAAGCTGTGTTTCATGCCAGATATATTCAATTAGGTAGGAGTCCAAATGGTGTCTTGCAGTGCCTCTCTGTTTTTTGTTTCTCCACTTAACAGATCCCCACATTCTCTCTATGTGTTGTGTATGCACTCCTGTGTTTGGATCTACAAAGTTGTAGCTATGGTTTACTTTTTCATGACTGAAACCAGCTTCTTCTAGTTGTTGAGTTTGATATGCCCGCCATGAATCTGAATAAATAGTAGTGCCCTGTTTAATGTATTCTTTGATTTTTATTAAATAATGTTGCGGCTGTTCTATCAGGAACTTTTACAAGAAAAGTCTCTCTTGTCTCCCTACATATCCCTCCAAATACCCACTGTTGAGGGAGAATCTAGTAAGAAGAGTCTTGTCTATTTCCACAATACACCCTGCCCCTCCGATTTCTTTCTTGTCCTTTTTCACCATTTCTAAGACACAGACATCACGTAAGTAGTTACTCCAGTCTATGACTGTGTTGTCAGCCATGTCCAGTTCTTCCTGACAGAAACTTATAGATGTCATCTGCTTTGCCCAACAGTAAATGAAGCGGACAGCAGTGGTAAAATTAATTATACTTCCTTCAAAGAAATTACTCACTCGAACTCCTACATGTTGGTAACATTTTTCTGTATTGCATTTCCAAAAAATCTGCTTCCCATAGTATAATGTCATTGAATGTCCGGAACAGCATTCTTTACTTGTTGATATAATGCCATATTGCTGGAAAAGTGCTACTGACTCCTTTTCTGCTTAGGTAGATCCCACAAATGCATTGTATTTATAAAGGTTGTTTTTTGGGGTTAGTTCACTACCACTGAATATCTACATAGAGCGTCTTTACTAATCTGAAGTATAACTTTGACAACATTTACAGGCTCGTGGCTGGGGATATGGAACCTGTATTACACATAGCGGATGTGTAAAATGTATTTACAGTGACAGGATGTTGGAAAACAGCATAGCTTGAAAGAAGCTCTCATTCCTTTAAATTTACAATGTTTTTGCTACCTAAACAATGTTTTTAGATTAAGTTGACATTGTCAGTGTGATTTTGCATACATTTCTTTTTACATTTCCGCATTGGGAAGCAAGCGCTATTATTGCGAAAATCTGGTTGCGATAATATGTAAGTACCGGGGAAAGTAAGAGAACCTTCAAGGTAAGGCTCCAGGAACATGTTAGAGACATTAAAAAAGATAAACCAGAGAGCCTAGTTGCACAACATTTTACGCTCCATCATTATAGTGATCTGGGGGCTTCAGAGGACAGTTTTGGAACAAGTGGTTTCTGATGCTTATGATAATAGGGACATAAAAAATAAACTTTATACAAGGAATCGGTTTTCATTTTAAAATATGGAACTTTGTCTCCTTATGGTTTGAATATTGAATGCAATTTGAGAATTTAATATAATTATAATAGGATAATCAGTTTTAGGCTTGCTTATTCATGTTTCAGTATTTAAGGGACTGCTGTTTTATACTGGTTTACTTTTTGAAAGCTGTTTAGTTGAGGCGCTGGAGTGTATATTGGAATAAAAGTTGGAATAAAGTTTGTATTGTTTTTCTGGATGTACTAGCTTGTGTGTGCTTTACATTTTGGTTACATTTGGCTTGTATCATCAGAATGCCACAACTGGTGTTGGTAGTGGGTGGAAACAGTTGTTTTGTGCTAATTGTTTGTGTCAATAACTTGCACTACAGGTGACTGTTATGCTGTTTTTGTTAATAATCTACAATGAAGAGAAGTAAGTGCTAAAAAACAGCTACAAAGAGAAGTGTTTCCACTGCATTTAAAAGTGACTCTGCACTACAGTATAACTAAAGCTAAGAGACTTGAAAAGAAATTTCAAATTTCTTAGTGCTATTTTTTCCTGTCCTAGGAAATTAAGTCTGTGCACCTGTGTTACATTCCAAGCTAGTGAATAAACTACAGGAACCTTGAAGGCAGCTGTGTTGAGTCAGTTGCAGTTGCCAAATAAATAACTTTTTCTATGGCCCAGTGTTTGTAGAACTGAAGTATTATTTATTTATTTTTGTTCATTTACATTTGTTTGCCAGGAAAGTCTAACTAGGCCCATGGGGTACCCATTTCAACAGAGGCCAGTGGAGAAAATCTCCAAGTTACCTCACAAAAGCATTCTACAAATATACATTACAAAATTATTACAACAAACATACTGCAATACAAACCCATATTGATATGATACATACAAGATTATATAGTAATAAAACATTTTATTTAAAAATATTATTCAGCAGCAAAATGCATTTTCTAAATTAAGGATGAGCCTGAAATAATAGAGATAGACAGGAGATGTAAAGAAAGATGGCACTGAGAAACTGATTGCAACCATGTTTTTTGCTAAATAGTACAGATCAGCATTTAGCAATTTTAACTGAGCAAGTGAAAGTTACTAGCACCACGTTAGTGAGCTGCGGAAGTATACCACCCTTAAAGAAGCTATGCAAGGAAGATGATGGCGTCATACTTGGTTACTTTCGAATGCTATAAATGAGGAGCAGAGTAAAAACGAATGGGCGAAACTCCAGTCCTCACAATTGACTGGACATGCTTTAAAAGTATTCATGGAATGGGAAAGTAAAGACTATTGATCAATGAAAAAAAAGGATATTTTTTCTGGAGTAGATGTTATTCTTGGAAAAGCAAGTTATTAAATTTTATAGTTGTAGCTCAACACACAATCTCAAACATAATGTTAAACTGTGGCTAGCTCCAGATACTCTTAGTAAAGCAGAAATTGTATAATTGCTTACTGCTGATAGATTTAAATGAATATTGCCTATTAATATAAGATTCTGAGTATACTGAAGTTGATACATTTGTAGCAAACACAAAGTCCTAAAGCGCATCAGTCCTGCCATCTTGGCCACATCAGCAATATTAATTTCTGTACCAACATTAAGAAATGCCGTTGCAGGAATGAATACCAGTACTGCAGTATTAATTGATCAGTATCTCCCAGTTGTTCCCCCTAATACCTTGTTCTCAGGGTGGCAACTCCCTTTGCCTTACCCTAACTATATCTTTGTTGCTATATACAAGTTTGATGGTACTGTGGGGCTTGTCCTCATGAAAAAAGTGCATTTTATGTGTTTTTCCTATGAGCTTTTGTTTTTTCAGTATTCAAAATTTAGAAAAGTGTAACTTGTTCTATTGTAAATCACCTGAACATAGGAAAACACACACACACGCACACACACACACACACACACACACACACACACACACACACGCACACACGCACACGCACACGCACACACACACACACACACGCACACACACACACACACACACACACACACACACACACACACACACACACACACACACACACACACACACACACACACACACACACACACACACACACACACACACACACACACACACACACACACACACACACACGTGTAGCAGCATTTTGGGCTTTTGAATGCTGTATGTGCTGTAAATAGTATAAAATCATTTATTCATAAATATTTTGATGTTAAAATATTGCTAATACCACTGTATGATGTAAATGTTATGCAAAAATGTTGCTTTAAGACACTTCTCTGTTCCATAACTGTACTAAAAACAAATACATAAAGACAAAAAATATACTATAACAATGTTCATAGCAAATTAAACACAACCCTAAAAAAGTTGGTCAGCCATTAAAGAGATCTTACATGCCAGCCAAAAATTCAATCCCAACCCTGTCACAGTAAGTCACCACTCAAAACTACAGTAAAATTAAACTCTTATTTCATAGATAGTATAGCATTCCTAACCCAAGATTCTGTAACATCTAATCACAGCTCTGCCCAACAGCCACTTATCACTATATTCACTTTCTCCTTCAAACCTGTGCCTACATCCTATATAAAACTACTTTTAAACAAACTCAAACCATGCTGTACTTCAGCTGATGACATTCCAAGAGAGGACCTTAAAATATCAGCTAATACCATTGCCTGTCTGGTCTCAGTCCTTATAAATAAGTTAGTCCAGGAATCCTATGTTCCCTTTCTCTGGAAAAAAAATCACACATTATCCATCTGCATAAAAGAGGAAACACAATAGACATCACTAACTTTAGACCTAAAGCAATCTTATCCCCCCCCCTTTCCAAAATCCTTGAAAAATGGTGACTTCCAAGATGGTAGCACACTGATCAACAGCTTAATTTCAGCTCTCCCACTGTGAAAGAAGAAACTGAGAGATACAGGCTAATAATTCTACCATCTTTAGTTAAATTCAATTACTAGTTAGTAAGTGCACTGCTTGGATGTCAGCAAAGAAGAAACTCAGAAAGCCTGAAAGAATATCAAGTAGAAAAAGTGAAAAGGAAAAACTGACTGGGAAGAATCCTGCAGCTGTTCAGCAAAAACAGTTAAAGCTGCAGCTTTGGTACAAGAGATGGCTTCCATTAATTTAAAGGACAAAGTAAATCAAATGTACTTAGAGCTGATCAAAATAAATTAAACAGCGAAAGAATATATCAACTCAAATCACGAAAGGATGGAAAATGGAAGAAGCTTTAAACAGCTATTCAGATGAACAGATAAAACTGCAAAAATCAGAGGGTGAAATGAAGAAAAAGATGGCTGAGTATGAGACTGCTCAAGAAGAGCTGTTTCATAAAATAGTAGAGTTAGAGGACAGAGCAAGCAGAGAAACCCTGGGATTTTCTGCTGTACCAGAGAAACTGAAAGGAGCACGTTTTATAAATTTTATGAAAGCACAAATAAGTAAATGATCTGGTATTTCACAGCAGGATTTGTTGATTGAATGGGCACATTAAGTGTATGCTCCAAACCTGGCCATAAGAAAGCAGCCCAGACTGAAATTATACAAATAGAAAGAGTTGATCCTGACAAAACTGTGGCACAGCAGCAAAGTATTAAAAATTTGAGGCAGTAGAGTGTTTGAGGAAAATGATTATTCATTGTACACAAGGCAGAGGAAAAGCAAGTTATCCCTGCAACCAAGGAATGACAAGAGGCAGGTGTGAGATTCAAGTTGTTGTATCCAGCTGTCTTCAGAATACTTTTTTTCCTGGATGATCAAAGACATTTTTGGATGCGGAACATGCTAAAGAGGAAACACACAAGTTTGTCCAACAAAAAGTGAGCCATCACAAAGGGGACGCTGCGTTTCATTCTTCTGACAATAAACCTCATAGAGAGACTTTGCCAGTCAAATCTTTTCCAATGTTCCAAAGGAAAATGCTCAAGAGACAGAAAAAAGTACATGAGTTGGCTAGAATCTGGTGATGGCAGATGGAGATGAACAGGAAGAAGGCCAGCAACACTGAAATTAGTGAATAAATGTGAGCTTATGAAGCATCAGTCATATTTGTGAAATATGCCTTCACAAGAAAAAGTAGCTGAGAAAGACTGGACTTTTGTTGACTTTGTTAAACATGGGTGGACTGAAAAGCATATACCTCTCTTCATATCATGAATGTTTAGGAAGACACTTAAAAGAAAACAAAAGTAACTGTAAGTAAAACATTTTTTTCTTAACAGTATTTGTATAAAACATCTCATGGCATAAATTGCATGTTATATAGTAAAGCAGATTTTTGTATGTAGTCAGGGGTATCTAACATGAGGGGATGAAGGAGAGTCTTTTTAGTGATTGCTGTATGTGATAAAGATACTAAAGTAAAATAAGTACTTTTTTTAGTTTAAGAAATACAGGCATTACACTGTAAAAAAAGAAAGACTGAAGAGAAGGATGTTTAAGTTAATATCTTGTAATCTTGAGCTGTTGGGGTGGGGGATCAGGTGTAAAAATGCAGTGACTATAATATATGCAGAGTTGAGATGTTTTCTCTTACTTTTGCATTGGTGAATGTCTGGATTAATGCCCTTGGCTTAATCTAAAAATAAGTTTTTCTTGTGTAAGCACATGGGTTTGAAAAATAAGAAAGCATTGCAAATGCCTTCAGTAAATAAATACTCAATGTGAGCTGAGGGCAGAGTTTGCATTCTGTTCTTATAGGTTCATGGAGACAAGCTGATTACAGGAGCAGGTAATACATTTTGAGATTTCTGAACATTGCTGAGAGAAATGTAAAAGTAAAAGGTACAATGGCAAGCCACTCAGTAAGAAATAAAGTTGAAATTATTTGAAGTAAATAAGAGATAGTAGCTTCCTAAGCAGTCTAAATAATTACACTGCATTTATTAGAACAGTGAATAATTTAGTATTATTTCAACATACCCATTGCACTTTTTCTTACGACCAAAAGTTATTGTTTTCTGAAAGCATATACACTGTTTTTCACATCTGGGAGAAGAATAGAGATGAGACAAGAAAAGAACATAGATCAGTTAATGTAAGTGAGAGATCAGGCTTAACATGCGTTTTAGCATGGGTAACTTTAATTTTAGGTTAGATAATGCCTGTGGGTACCGCTGTTGATTTGGAACAATTGTTTCCTCTCAGGAGGGTTAAATGTTATTGTTTCAAGATATGATATAAGTAGATTTGTGTGTTTGTTTAAAGTTAATATATGACTTTGTTTTTTTTTTTTTTTTTGTTTTTTTTGCTTCAGAGGTTTCATTAAAACAAATAGTCTTGAAAAATGTGACATAGGTTTGTATGGAGATGACAAGGAACAACTGTGTAGAAGAGTAACCTGCCAAACATTAATGGGTACATGTAACACAAAAGTTGGAAATAGGAATTAAAAAAAAAGCTGTTATGTATAATAGCTGGGAATAATAAGTACTTATCATGATGGCCACACTATCCATATTATTTTGGAATGTAAAAGGCCTCACAGGTATAAACAAAAAAGGTAAGAGTATTGGATTAAATTAAGAACTGCAGAATGTAAACAGTAATAATACAGGAAACACATTTCGACAGAAACGAGCATGAAGATTTGATAAATAAATTATTTCAGGGTGGATATTCAGTAGAATACCAGGGACAAAGGAAAAGGGTACTAAGTATACTAATTATCAGAGGATATCAGAGGTCCAATAGTGATAAAAGAGGAAAAAAAGACAATAATGGTAAAGTTGCAGCATTAAGGAGCTAGTGGTGGAGGAGGAGGATTATGCTGGCATGTATTTATATTCCACCTAAAACTGCCATTATGGAGAATAAGAAATACTTTTGGGAGAAATCATCAGCTTTCAACAGGGAATATTACTTATATCTGGGCACTGGAACTCAATTTGTAACAGTGTGGATGCATCTGAAATGCCTAGAAGGTAAAATATAACAAAAAAGACTAGATTTCTGATGAAATTTATGAAAATATTTGCAATGGAAGATGTGAATTCAGTGGTAGGAACTTGGAAAGAATTTACATATTATTCCCAATGTACAATAATTGGGCTAGACTAGAAAGAAATTATATTTCACAGAAACATGTGCATTTAATTGAAAGTTTAAACACACATTCAACATTTTAGCAATAAATACTATTTCAGATTATTTGCCAATAAAAAGTAAGATAAGAACACAAGATAAGAAAATGAAGTACAAATGAGACACTGGCACTTCACCACCTACCTGTTAAAAACAGAAGAATTTAAGGAATGGGTAGTGGAAATTATTTGACAGTTACTAGGGAAGACAGAAATTTCTTCTAAAGTTATTGCTAGTGAGTGGGATAAAATGAAAGTGGCGTTTAAAACAGTGTAGAAATAAAAGAAAAAGAAATATGATTAAGAAGTAACATAACTATTTAAAGGACTGACAAAGGTTAAAATATTGCAGAGTAAGGGGAATCTCACAGAATAAGAGGGACAATTCCAGAATACTAAACAGAAAATAAGGGATTATCTTGATAATATGCATGAGTTTATAAAGATTGTTGTTAAACAACTGTTTTTTGATGATAACTCCATATTACAAAAAGTTTTAGCTCAATAGCTTAGGCAACAGAAAGTAGAAAGAGTTGTTGCCAAATGTAGGGAGCCAGTAACAGGAAAAGTAACCCAAGATATAGTGGGATATAGTGGTATCAGAGATATTTTGGGAATTTTATGAAAATTTGTATAACGCAGAAAAATGTGGAAATCAAGAAACAACACAAATGGAGACATTTATGAAAGACTTAAATGTGCCAAAGTTAGAGGTAGATGAGGCTCAACAATTAACAGTTAAGATAGGAACAGATGAGATAAAAATTGTGACATATTATCAAACTGCATTTAAGTCTCCAGGAACAGATGTTATTTCTATAGAAGTTTGGAAGCTAAGAGGGAAAAGGTGATAAAGATCAGTAAGGATTTGTTTAACAGTATTTTAAAAGGAGGGGAAGCACCAACACCCTGGAAGAAAGCTGTGATGGCTGTAATACATAAAGACAGTAAAGATCCATCAAACCCAACATCATATCAACCCATTTCAATTTTAAACTGTGATTTTATAAAGTGTTGAAGTCTATGGTAACTAAAAGAATGGCAAAGGTGTTGCCAAAATTGATAGGTATGGATCAGTGTAGTTTTGTGAGGGAAGGCAAACATTTGAAAACATAGAACAATGAAGATCCAGAGGGAAGCAGAATTCAAGAAAATACTACTGTTGTTGGTGGGTCTTGATGCAGAGAAAGCATTCAACAGAGTAAGCTGGGATTTTATGAGTGGGGCATTGGAAGCATTTCCACTTGCTGATACAATAATAAGGTTAATCAGGAGGATATATGAGGGATCAGAGGCAAGAATTAAGAAAAGAGGGTTTCTTTCTGATAAGTTGTGTCTGAACACAGGAACCAGCCGGGTGTGTCCTCTTTCCCCTTTATTTGCTTTATACTTAGAGCCATTGGAAAAGAAAATAAGACTCTCAAAAATTCAAGGATATAATTAGTATCATAATCATGAAAAGATGGCTTTATTTGCAGAGATGTTATTTTGTACCAGATAAAACCAGAAAAGGACATCTCAGTGTTGTGAAACATTTGGAAACAGTTTCATGTTTTCATGATATAAAATTAATAAAGATAAAACAAACACTATAGCTGTAAATTATTTACCCAGATATGATTTGGTTCAGAAATGCCCATATTTATAGGGCCACAATAAAGTGAAGTTTCTAGGGGTATGGATTAAAGGGGTTTATATTAGATAAATGAAAGTTTACCTTAGCGAACACTCTAATAATAGAAAATCCCGGACCTCAATATCCTTTTTGTGAGATCATGGTACAGTGAAGATCAGAATATTTGTCCTTTCCGTACTGTAGTGTGATCTCAGAGTTGGTATATATATTTAGCGGGGGGGTGTGGGCAAGTTTGATGTTTGGGATTTTCGATTAGAGCGTTCGCTAAGGCAAACTTTTGTTTATCTAATATAGACCCGATTAAAAGGCTTCTGTTATGGAGCTAGGAATATTTGGGAAGAGACCAAACAAAAGATAATACAAAAACTGAGAAACTGGAAGCTCATGTTTATGGATATGGATAGCAAAATACAAACAGTGAAAATGTTTTTAGTCCCTTTAGTTTTATATAGAGGTCAGGCATATTTTTATCAACCAGGGGAGTAGCTGTAGATAGTAATTAATAAAGAGTTGAAGGACTTTATCTGGGAGGGGAAAAGGGCGAGGGTCAAGTGGGATAAGTTGATCCTTCCAATAGAACAAGGTGGTTTACAATTAGCTAATTTGAAGGGAAAGCTATAATTCAAAGAGGAAAAGGGTGATGATGTAATGAGGAAAATTCAAGAAACAAGGAAAGAATGGGATTTTGGATGCAGATCCTTAAGGGGAATAACAACAGCCAAACAGAATATTATATTCATAGTTACAAAAAGTATTCTGAGAACTAAGTCAGCAAGACAATGGAGAAAGGAGATTTTGCTGATAGGGATGACTATGATTATGAGTACAGAAAATAGGCAACACGAGGTTGGAACGTACTGTAGAAAACTGACAAAGGAACAAAACTGTTGGGATCAAATAACTAGACAAGGAAAGGTAATAGAATGGGAAGTAGTCAAGAAGACATCTGTACTGCATGTTAGAAAATGCATTCTCTACCAGGAATTGATATCAGAGTGCAGACAAAGAGAAGAGGCTAGGGTGATCCTAAGTTCAAGTCCTATTCTGCTAGATGTTTTAGCTGTAGCCAGAACAGAAGCTACTGTTAAAAAGAGATACTTAGTGGGGCATATACAGTATTGCACAATAACTATAGGAATAAATTAGAGGAGGTTAAAAAAGATTGGGAAGAGAGAGACTGGATAAGCAATTTACAAAGAAACAATGGGAGGACTTATGTATGGCTCCCAAATATGCAACAAAGTCTAGAAGATTTAGGATTTTTATTTGGAAGTGTTTGTAGGATGGTGGTTTGTAGGATGACACAGGTGTGTAAGGGCAGCACCAAGGATCAAATGGTGGAAATTATAAAAAAGGTAATTGTGAGGTGGAGTTCAGGGATGAGTTAAGACAGGCACTGTGTGGCAGTGAAGAGTTACCAAATAGCTGGGTAACTACAGCAGAGCTAGTAAGGGAGACAGGAGAGTATACAGAGAAAGAGATTGGCAAAGAAGAAGTGGGATTGTCACAGAGATGAAGAAAGTAGACAGGAGTATAAGGAGATGAGGTGCATGGCAAGAGAGAGGTGGTGAAGGCTAAGGATAAGGCATATGAAGAGTTGTATGAAAGGTTGGACACTAAGGAGGGAGAAAAGGACCTGTACCGATTGGCTAGACAGAGGGACCGAGCTAGGAAAGATGTGCAGCAGGTAAAGGTGATAAAGGATAATGAGGGAAACATACTTACAAGCGAGGAGAGTGTGTTGAGCAGATGGAAAGAGTACTTTGAGGGGTTGATGAATGAAGAGAATGAGAGGGAGAGAAGGATGGATGATGTGGGGATAGTGAATCATGAAGTGCAATGGATTAGCAAGGAGGAAGTAAGGATAGCTATGAAGAGGATGAAGACTGGAAGGCTGTTGGTCCAGATGACATACCTGTGGAAGCATGGAGGTGTTTAGGTGAAATGGCAGTGGAGTTTCTAACCAGATTGTTTAAGGAAATATTGGAAAGTGAGAGGATGCCTGAGGAATGGAGAACAAGTGTTTTGGTATCAATTTTTAAGAATAAGGGTGATGTGCAGAGCTGTAGTAACTACAGATGGATTAAATTGATCTGTCACAGTATGAAGTTATGGGAAAGAGTAGTGGAAGTTAGGTTAAGAAGGGATGTGATGATTCGTGATCAGCATTATGGTTTCATGCTAGGAAAGAGCATTACAGATGCGATGTTTGCTCTGAGAGTGTTGATGGAGAAGTACAGAGAAGGTCAGAAGGAGTTGCATTGTGTTTTTGTAGACTTAGAGAAAGCGTATGACAGGGTGCCTAGAGAGGAGTTGTGGTATTGTATGAGGAAGTCGGGAGTGTCACAGAAGTATGTAAGAGTGGTACAGGATATGTATGAGGGTAGTGTGACAGCGATGAGGTCTGCGGTGGGAGTGATGGATGCGTTTAAGGTGGAGGTGGGATTACATCAAGGATCAGCTCTGAGCACTTTCTTATTTGCAATGGTGATGGACAGGTTGACAGACGAGATCAGACAGGAGTCCCCGTGGACTATGATGTTTGCAGATGATATTGTGATCTGTAGTGAGAGTAGGGAACAGGTGGAGGAGACCCTAGAGAGATGGAGATATGCTCTAGAGAGAAGAGGAATGAAGGTCAGCAGGACTAAGACAGAATATATGTGTGTGAATGAGAGAGAGGATAGAGGAATGGTGAGGATGCAAGGAGTAGAGGTGGCAAAGGTGGATGAGTTTATATACTTGGGATCAGTAGTTCACAGTAATGGTGAGTTTGGAAGAGAGGTGAAGAGGAGAGTACAGGCAGGGTGGAGTGGGTGGAGAAGAGTGTCAGGAGTGATTTGTGACAGACGAGTATCAGTAAGCGTGAAAGGGAAGGTCTACAAGAGGGTAGTGAGACCAGCTATGTTATATGGGTTGGAGACAGTGGCACTGACAAAAAGGCAGGAGTTAGAGCTGGATGTGGCAGAGTTAAAGATGTTAAGATTTGCACTGGGTGTAACAAGGGTGGACAGAATTCGGAATAAGTATATTAGAGGGTCAGCCTAGGTTGGGAGGTTTGGAGGCAAAGCCAGAGAGGCAAGATTACATTGGTTTGGACATGTGCTTAGGAGGGATGCTGAGTATATTGGGAAAAATATGCTAAGGATGAAGCTATCAGGTAAAAGGAATAGAGGAAGCCCTAAGATAAGGTTTATGGATGTGGTGAGAGAGGACATGCAGGTGGTTGGTGTGACAGAGCAAGATGCAGAGGACAGGAAGAAATGGAAACAGATGATCCGCTGTGGCGACCCCTAATGGGAACAGCCGAAAGAAGATGATGATGACCTGGAAGTGTTTGTACAGGTATTTTTATATCCCAGATAGACTTCAAAGAATGTGAGATATCAGATGTTGGAGTTATGATGGGGAAAAAAAGAGTTAACTGGGAACATATGTTTTGGTAGTGTAATGATTTGGCAGACTTCAAAAATTTCTTAAAGAGAAGTCTGTTAGAAGTATTGGGTAGGCAAATGTGTGTATCTAAGGAAATTATTTTTTTGGGCTGGGACACTGGATCTGAATTGCCTAGGCAGACTAAGATCTTGTTAAGTTTAATTCTGGTGGCTACCAAAAAGCAATTACTAGAAAATGAAAATCAAAGTCTGAAGTAAGTATATTTGGAGTGTTGAATATAACAAAGATAAAATAACTGGAAGTGGGATCTTTAGAAAAGAATAGGAGCAAGTTAGATAGAAATAAATGGGAATGATGGGAAGAATACATGCGGAATAATGATCTGGGTGAGAAGTAACGTTCAAGGGAAGGTAGAAAGTGCACAAGTTGTCTAATGTTGGACTGATGATGTTTGTACAACAGAACATATGTGATATATAACGCATGTAAATGGGGAACAGCTTAATATTGTTGGTTTCTTTTATATAAATATGTCTTAAGTGATAATTCAATAAAGGTGTTAAAATACTTGAAAAATGTATTCAGAAACCATTGTAAACTATCTCCTGTCTCCCGACACAACATGGCTTCCATCCCTTTTGTAGCAGTAACACTGCCACCGTGGTACGGCGGTGGCATTGTTACCTCACAGCAAGAGGTTCTCCCATTCGATTCTCGGGGTGGCTTGGGAGTGCCTTCTGTGTGGAGTCTGCATGTCCTCTCCGCGGTTGGGTAGCATTTGAAAGACATGCGTGCATAAATGGGAGTGCCTTCGTTGAAGGTTGGGCGTCAAGCTGGCACCTCGGCATTTTGTAAAAAAAAATCTACTGCCAATCATTAGTGGACCGGAGTTCCGCTGTGGCGACCCCTTACTGGGAAAAAGCCGAAAGACAAACAACAACAAAAAAAACAACACTGCACTTCTGACCTTTATAGAGACTGTCAGTTAATCTAGAGATAATGGCAAACCAGTCTTCTCTTTATTTCTAGACTTGTCTTTGAAAATATTTGTCACAGCAAACTTCTACTTCAAATGTCCTCACCCTTCTGTGGTTCAAAAGCTAATTCTCTACTAGGTATCAGTCAGTAAAAATGGCACTCCAACCCCTCTCCATACTTCCCAGTCACCACAGTTGTACCATAAGGCTGTTTCCTTGGTCCCTTCCTCTTCAACATTTTCACCAACACCTTCCACACATCTGCAAAGCATGCCTACCTAATACAACACATAGATGACTCCATATTCATATGTGCATCAGCTAATCTGGCACAGCTCCAAAACATTATTCAGGAAGCTTTAACAGCCACTGAAACATGGCTTTTGTAACTTGCAACTCATGCTCAACCCCCAAAAATCTAAACTACCATTTTTTCCTCAAACCCCTCTTTCAAAAAAAAAAAAAAAAATTTAAAGTCCTCTCTCTTGATAATACAACCATTGAAGTTACCTGTCATAGCAAATTATTAGGGATGTTAGTTAATGAGAATGTCAAATTTGGCCTGCACATACAAAATTACTAAAAATCACCAAGAACTAGGGGTGCTTTACAGAGCCAAAAACCTCCTCACTAATGCAACAAAATGATACCTGCCAATTTTTACCTCCTGTCTTCACTGCTTTTGGTGCTCCCATCCTCACTAACCTCCAGGGATCACAAAAATCAAAGCTTGAACAATGCTACAGTAAAGTGATTACATTTGCAGCAAATACCCCCTTCAGAACCCACCACTGTATAGCACTAACATTTCTAAATTTGTAAGAACTACCCCATCAGCTAATATATGTACAGCCTCTTACCACCTATAAAATTATCCAGCATTCATGTGCTTCTCCAAAACTAAATACCATTCTGTACAACTATGTTTCCATATGGATCCAATGACCACAAACTCTTCTCTGTCTACAAACCTATTAGATCTGATGGGCATGATCTGTACACATGCAATACAGAGATAACTTACTAAATGGATACAAGGCCTAAACAACATGTTCTACATGGACAGATTCAAAGCCCTGTCACTATACCTGGTATCCTACAGACTGCTAAGAGGTGACCTGTGTCTGGCATATAAGGCATCCTCCAACCCATTACTGATAGATTTACTGTACATCAGCAAGTCGAATGGCATCAGAAATACGTGCTCTAGAGATCTAAACCTCTTCTGCAGAATCAACAGAATGGTTTGGAGGGACAGGTATATCTCACAGGAGATACCGCTACTCTAGAACTAATTCCCCATTCACATAAAACAAAGTTCATGCCAGTCCATATTCAAGCACAACTTAGATCTATGGATGGGAAACAGAAAATTTACCCAAGGACTGCCCCTTGTACTAATAATAGGCAGAGGCAACTCCTAAATGCTGTATCCCATGCATGAGTCTCCTCAAATTATCTGTGGTACGATCCCAGTTATTCTCATTAGGTGTAAGATATGATTATCAACCAAGGGTGGTAATGCCAATCTATAACCAAATGGGATAGGTTATTTTGGGCAGAAACCAGAAACTTGGCTAAGTTTAAAATGGCCTGAAAAGGCAGCTAGCCTAGAACTTACCAATGAGCCTATGTTGTTAAGGCCTGGAACTCCTTACCTTTATCCATCAGGTCAATACCCTTCCTCCATTTCTTTAATATCATTCTTAAAGACTCCCTAGCTGAAATCCAGCTCTGTTCTTGCTCAATCCATGGATAAACTGTATCCCTAAATATGAACAAGTACCCATTCATGCCTTACACATCCTTACTCCCACGTGCTCATTCACTTCCATACTGTAATCAGTTTCTGTCCTCTGAGTCTCTATCTAAATATGCCATAATCCTATTTTTTTCTAACTTCATGTTGTAGTTCCTGTTTGTATTAAACTAACCTTTAATTTTTCTAGACTGGCTAAAATTTCACTAAATATTAAATCATTGTCGTATAAGTTATACCTATTCTTAACCAATGTTTCACATTATGTCTAATTTATTATAATTATTTAAATTGTAAATGCTTTTGTATTATTTTTGAAGATTGTAAAATTATTGTTCTTAAAATGTTTTTGTAATACTTTGGAGCTTTTCTCCCTGGGCCTCTGGGACCTAGTCGAATTTCCCCAGTGAGCAAATAAATAAATAATTCAGGTAATGCTATGAATTTACTAGAGGAGAAATTATTTTATGTTAGGTTAATGGAACATTATGAAATCAGTTTTATTCGTTCTTGTTTTCTAAGCCATGGTAGATTTTTATGGTCTTAAGCAGTATGCCAGAGTCTCAACAGTGTCAACCCAGATTGTACAAGAGAAACCTGGAAGTATAAATAAAAGTAAGCATTTGGCAGTCAACACTAAGAAATCTGAAAATGCTGTGCATGTGTAAGGAGATAAATTCTCCTAGTCAGTGCTTACTGGATACGGAAGAGGAAGTCAGAAGGGATGAGACCATTCTGTATATTAATGTGCTGCAAGATCCACTAAAGACACACCTACTGAGCAAAGTCAGACTTTGAAAAGTGCACAAAAGAGTAGCTGCATTTGTGTATCAGTCTTGCAAATGTAAATGAATTCCCAAAAGCAGAAAACTGAATACTCAGAGAGAAAACTATATTTTTAGCCGGAATACTGTAAAGAGAGCTAGACAAAATTATGATATTGAATAACAGACTTGTCAGTCTGGTATAATCATTGAATAAACAGGCACAAAACCTGAAAGCTGTACCAACAAAGCTAAGTGAACCTGTCTCTGTGGAACACCTCCACTGTCACCATGGAGTCTAAACCTAAAGGCCCATGTCCTGTGCCCAAAGTGTTTTAAACATAAAAAGATGACTAAAGGAAGAGTGTACATGATGTTACTGTAGTAAGAAAATGAAAGTCTTTTTGTAAAGAAAACTCAGTGTGTGAATCAGTGCTGATATGCTGCTTGTACACCAAAATAAAGTGCAGAACTAATAGAAATTATGGGAATTTCCCTTCTGTGTATGAAGCAGACAGCATACCCAGGCATATAGCAACTGTAGGTCGGTTATATTACAGTGAAAACAGAACCACATTAAAGTCTCATTAGGAGAATGAAAATACCAAAAAAGAGAAATAGACAGCTGAAACTTTATAGAATATATATATATATAGAATAGAGTCTATTCCAGTGCAGGTGGAAGTAACTCCTGCTATCTAAAACTCAGGAGAAGGATGAGTGAGTGGTCAATCATGAAGACGTGCTACAGAGGATATGTGATGATGGACATCCTATCCGAAAGATCAGGAGTGAAACTCATCTAGCTTTATGATCTTAGAGCACTTGGTTTTGTGGTTGAGGTTTTGTTTGAGATTCCTTCTGTGTACCATCTGTATTTACTCCCTCTCTCTCTAAGTGGGCTTTATCCAATTGCTCTGCTTTCCTCCCTCTGACTCTTACTCCATTCTGTCAGAGATAGCTCATGGTGCTGGCTGCTGCGTTGCAGCCCTTCCAATACAACCAAATCTCAAATACTTAATTTATATTATTTTTTTTTTTTTTTTATAAAAAAATAGTCATCATTCATATTTCATGGAGTCAGAAGTTCATGCAAGAAACTGTGCATAAACAGAGTTCCTCTTTCTGTTAAAAATGTATCAGCTTACAGGGCTTCCTGTGTTTTGAAAACACCAGAAATACACTTTAAAGGAGGCAGACTGGGCTGTTGTATCAAGCAGAGAGTGTCTTCCTATTGGTTCATGCTACCTCAGGTGACTGACTCAGCTTGAAACAAGTGGACATGAATGACTTTTGAGTGCAAGAATAATTATTTTTTAGGAGGGATAGGTGCGGCAACCATAAGTTCATTCTGTCCATAATCAGGGCAAATATGGACACTTTTTAAAATATTGTTATTCTTAACTTGGACAAAATAAGACAATGTGAATAAGCATGTATATTCTGAAGTAAAAGATGTGTATAATTATAATCATTGCCATTATTTATTAAATATAATCTACCACATGTTCTTCCAAAATCAACAGTTTTAGCACAGATTAGTAGGGACAGTGCAAGCTTTGGAGTCAAAATGAGAGATGCTCCCAAAAATTGGTGTATGTGTTTGTGTGTAAGTGTGTGTGCATGCATGCATATTTGTGTGAGTATGTATGTATGTAGAGAGGGGGTTGCAGTGGAACTATAAAGGCTGTCCACTTGTTTGATGTATGCCTCAGACAACAGATAGCTAAAATAATTTTTTGGCTAATTATTTGTGCATTTAATTCATTCATTTGATTGTAAGCACAGACCTAAAGTATACACATGTATAGAAGTGGCTGTGATTCTATTTATGTGAATAAAATCAAATTCTATTTGTGCCCTTGCAAGGTGGGTTGCAATGAATGGATCTAACAGAAGGAAGTGGAGGTAAATGTCTGGGACATTTTTTGTGTATTTATTCATTCATTTAATTGCAAGCAGAGATCTAAGATGTGCACAGGTATAAAAGTGGCTATAATTGTGTTTGTGTTTTTTTTTGTGTGTGTGTGTGTGTGTGTGTGTGTGTATAGAAATATAGTTATATAGTTATACAGAATATAGTTGCAGTTGATTGCATTGTATAGTTCTGAGAGCAGCAAGATAAAACACATTCTTGTGCCATTATTTGTCTATATTAATCATTCATTTGATTGCAAGCAGAGATCTGGAGTGTGGATATGTAAACAAGAGGCTATAATTGTGGTCGTATCTGTATGTGTGCGTGAGTGAGAGAGAGAGACAAGAGTTGCAGTGGGTTGCACTGTGTAGTTCTCACAGCCTGGGCTATTATTTATGTATGTATTCATTCATTTGATCTGAAGCAGAGGTCTGAGATGTGCACTGTCATAAAAGTAGCTGAAATTGTGGTCACATCTGTCACAGTCTGCACTGTGTGGCTCTTAAACGCAGCAATCTGAAATACACTCCTAGTCTGTTGTTTATACAGTTATTCATTCATTTGATTGCAGGCAGAGGTATGAAGTTAATACAATCATACAAGTGGTATTATGTACAACAAGTGTCTGTAGCAGGCTGTGCAAGATGTGAGAAATAGTAACTATTTATTGATGCAGTTGCACAGTAAGTGGTTTTATGGTCTTACAAAGTTTGGTTCTGCGGTGTCTTTGCAGGTTTGACCCAGTTGCTCTGCTTTCCTCCCTCTGATCCTCATCTATACAGTGTATACCTGAGGCCACTTGTGTTATTAAGAAGGGTACACAGAAGGGAACTGTCTTTTTTGGGAGGTTGGCTACAGAAGTTCTAAATAGGATTTATCATCTCAGTTTATTGGAAACTGTTTTGTCAGCTTTGACCATTAAGCTTTGGGCAGAATTTTTTTTGAAAGAAAACAATATAACTATATGTCTTCCTTTGCTCATAATTATTGTTCAGTCCATCAATAGATCAAAACATTGGAAAAACTTTAAGATGTACCTCAGATCATGTAAATCCTAATGACTTCTAGGGGACGTACTGGCCCTTAGACCACTGGCTTAGTTCTCTTACTTCCTTCACACTTATTACAATATAGTCTTGGCCAGTTAGGGTGTGTTCTAAGGATGGAGGAAAAAGCTAAAAAGTAAGACAAAGTTTAAAAGAAGCATGAAAAAAATATGTTTTCTGGATGATGTTTGGCCAGGATAGGAGGAAACGGGAGTCCACAGATCGGACTGAGGGTTTGTTAAAAGTGGGAAGATAACAGAACAATGGGGAAAAAATTGGATAAAATAAAGAAGTTTGTTGGTGCAAAACTTTCTATTTATCCTTTAAAAAGAAGGTACATGTTAAACATATACTGGCGAAGTTGGGATATTTGGGGAAATTATATGTGTTTCCTGAAAAAATGGAAAAAAGAATTGTTGAGATTTTTTTTTTCAGTCTTATTTTGGGATCAAGATTCAGTCTAGTTAGATGGGTTATTGTGAATAAAAAAGAAGAATAAAGTTAAATTAAAAAAAATCCCTTTATATATTTTGCATCTTTATACTTTTTTGTGTAATAAAATATCAAGAAGTAGTAGTTTGATAGGGAATATACTGTATGTAAAATATGGAGAGATGAAAAAATTAACTAGAGAAGAAAATAAGTAAAAAGGAGATGATTAGTTAAAGTCAAAAAAGTCAAAAGTAACTTTATTATCATTTAGATCTACACAAGTGTAGATTAAATGAGATTCCATGCAAGCCACTCATCATGGGACAGACAAAAAAGAAATCACATACATACAAAGACATAATTTTAAACAACATATAATAATACTACCACCATCTTATAAATCAACTCTACACTTGTGTATAGCCACATATATTCCTAGAAAAACACACTTGTTAAGATATTAAAAACACACATCCAGCAGCAAGGTTCAAGTAACAGTATTACACATGAACCACGTATTACATTATGGGTGGACAAGCACATAACAGTAGCAGCTGAAGAAAAATATTGCACCTGGGTAGTATCAGTAGTATCAATTATAATGGTTGGCTGGGCTTAATACATAAGATAAAATAATATCTCACAGCGAATGGGAAGTCTCAGCATTCTGACCTGTCAATGATCAGACCTAATGTTAGAGTTAAGAGGTCTGATCACCTTCAGATAAAAACTGTCTTTGAGTTTAGTTGTCCTCCATCAAATGCTGCGGTATCTTTTACCTGATGACAGGCTCATAAACAGACTGTTTGCAGGATGAGATGAGTCATTTAGTATTTTGGTGGCTATCTTTAGGCTCCTCAATGTATAAAGATCCTTGAGTGTGGGCGGACTAGTGCCAGTTACCCTCTCAGCAGCTCTCACTACTGTCTGTGGGGATTTCTTATCTGTGACCAAACAGCTCCCCATACCATACCGAAAAGCTGGATGTTAGGATGCTTTCAACTGCTGCTCTGTAGAAGGTGGAAAGTGCTGACAATGGTAGTTTCACCTTTTTGAGTCTTATCAAAAAGTGGAGACATACTAGCCCTTAGACCACTTGCCTAAGTCTGTTAAATTAAAAAAAAAAGCAATATGATGATAAGATGAATTTATGGAAAATTAAAACTGATAAAATTAAAAAAGATGAAAGGGAATGGTATAACATGATAATGGAGAAATCTTATTTAATATGTCCATAGTAAGATCATAAGGATGACGATAACAAAGCAACAAAAATAAAAGCGAAATTTTTTAATATTTTTATAAAGCTGGAGATTTTTTGTGGAGATTATTATTGGATAAGTTGCCTGTAAAAAGTAGTATGAAATATAAAGCAATGAAATAAAGAAAATGTAAGCATTTTCATGAAGAAGAAATGACAACATTTTATTTTAGGAATGTAAAAAGATTGACCATTTTTGGAAACAATTTCAAAATGAGTGTACGTGGGAAGATTTTCAAATACAAACATAGATATATGGAAAATATTTAAAAAAAAGTGAAGGTGACAGATGGGATAAGATATAGATGGTGGCAGTATGGGTGTTGTGGAAAAGAAGACAGGCTGAACTGTTGTGGAATAAAAATAGGAATGACGATTGTTGTGGAGAAAAGGATGGTGAACAGAATGAAAGATGTTAAACTCTGTGAAACTGAAGATGTGAAATGCTGAATATACTGTAAATGTAAATAAAATGGAAGGTATGTGATGTATTAAGAACACATAAATAACCCCTACTCTCTTTGAGAGGTGCCATGGGTTCTTTTACATCCAAATCAGCTAACAACAACTCAAGGAGATGATACTTTGGTTTAATGTGTCATCTGAAGGACAACACATTCAGGAGTGCAAGAGCCTCTCAATGCTGCAGTGGAGTGTCAGCGGTCAAGTCACCAGGAGTGAGAATACAACACAGTCTTGTGGTCTTCCAGCACAAAAGGCAAGAGTCAGTAAAAATGTGCAATCTTCCATCCAGTCACTTAGACTAGTTAATGGTTTTAAAAGTTGTCTAGGAAGGACTGTCCTTGATACGTAAGAGCAGCCTATTCCAGAAACGGGAGATATGTCAGGTTAGGAATCTTTTGTGTCTTCTGGTCTTGTTGCTGTGATAGTGTAGGTTTAGGTCTTTAAAATGGGTGTTTGCTTTACCACTGGTTCTGTTTAGGTGAAGGAGTTTAAAGTGTGCGGGAAGGGTTGTTCATAGCATGGAAGGCTGCATTTGGTGAAGATGAAAACCTGAAATGTGTCCCTGCAAAAGGCCATCAATGTTCTTGTGTGAAAAACAAAAATGGCTTGCTAAAGAGTTGCTTTACTGAAATGCCATTTGAGTTTTGAGAAACACATCTGGCAGCTACTGACTATATGTAATATGTATAATGAAACTGTTTATCTCTGCACTACCTTGTTTCTTTGGTAAGACTATCTGCCTTGAGTCATAGACATGGATGTTATTTTACAAAGACTGACCAGTACGTGAAATAATCTTACAATGTGAATTTATTTATTTTGTATCTGTTCCACTTTTCCTTTATCTTCTGTAAATAAACCTGAATGTAATTAAATGGAACTTGGTTACGCAGCCTAGCTTACCATTAATAGTATGATACGATATCACAAAGTGCACATTCTTATGAAATGGACAAGAAAATTGATGATTCAGAAACTATGCTCCACCTCAACCTAACCTTCATTTGCCATGCCTTATTCCCTCATGGCCTTCAAAGTTCCACTGACCTCTAACTCTGGTCTGCAATGGAATAAGACTCTGCAGTCAATGTCCACAATGGAATAAGACTCTGTGGTCAGTGTTCACAATGGAATAAGACTCTGCGGTCAATGTCCACAATGGAATAAGACTCTGCGGTCAATGTCCACAATGGAATAAGACACTGCGGTCAGTGTCCACAATGGAATAAAACTCTGCAGTCAGTGTCCACAATAGAATAAAACTCTGCGGTCAATGTCCACAATGGAACAAGACCATGCAGTCAATGTCCACAATGGAATAAAACTCTGTGGTCAACGTCCACAATGGAACAAGGCCCTGCAGTCAATGACCACATATTTTAACAAAAAAGCAGAAAATGGTTTCATAAACATGACAAGGAAATAGAGTTAAGAGTTAGGATATAAAAGCAGTTAATAGTGAAACTAAAGATGAAGGTTCTGCTAAAAATCTAGCAAATATGAACATAGAGGAAAAAAAAAGCTTTTTTAACATTAGTTTAAATATGTGGTCATAACTCTGCCAAAGGTTAACAAGCTGAGGTCAAGTTTTAAGCATATCATTGATGCAACAGCAGCGTTCAATGATTACAACTTAGATCCAAAATGGGATTTGTGAAAATGACTGCAAAATGACAGTTACAAATGAAACTGTTTAGTAGCACACAGCAATTAGACAGAAGGGTCCCTAAACGGATGACCCAGAAAATTTCTTTCCAAAATTTCTCACAGTCAAAAAGTTATAAACCTGTATAACAATCATATGTAAAATTGGCAACATACATTTTAAAATACTATTTCCAATAAATCTGTTGAGCTCAATTTCTTGACAAACCATTGATGGACGACCACCACCTAAACTGTGATTTTAAGTTAGTGCTACTTGGATCCAAAATAGGATTTATAAAAATTACTGTATGTGGTGCTGTGGTAGCGTTGTCGCCTCACAGTAAGACGTTGTCCCATTCGATTCTCAGCTAGAGCGTCTTCTGTGTGGAGACATGCGTGAATGTACGTACCTTCGTTGAAGGTTGTGCGTCAGAGTTGGCAACTCGGCATGTACAAATCTGCTGACAATCATTAGCGGACCGGAGTTCCGCTGTGGCAACCCCTAACTGGGAAAAGCCGAAAGACGCAAGAACTGTATAACAATATTTACAAATTAAACTACACACTAGCACAAAACAGATAAACAGAATGGCTCCTTAAAATAAATACCCTGAAAATTTCATACAAAAATTCCATATGGTTAAAAAGTAAGAACCCTGTACGATAATATGGCTAGTTAAATGGGCAACATATTTTTTAAATGTATTTTCTACAAATCTACATAATTTTGCTAAATCATAACATTCTGAGCTCATCTTTTACATGTACAATCTAAGGATTAGCACCATATGACCTATAATAATGAATTTGTCGAGTTTGGCCCCAAAATATGATTTATAAAAACAGTTTGACGGAAGATGAGTACCATGAAAACTGGATAAAAAAATCCACATGGTAACAAAGCTATAATCTTGCAAAACAGTCAGCTACAATGGACAAATGAACTATTCTGTATTAAAAGAAATTATAAAACATATAAATCTCATACAGAAACTACTTAGGGAAAAATTCAGACTCCAAAAATACAGATGCTTATTTTATAAGTGAAATAACACACTCAGCAGCAGTATACATGGTACAGATATTATGGCAGGCGCAGGAATGTGCCTCACAACACCTCTGTCCATTTTGCTGGCCATATCTGTATGATGCACACCTTTTCATGCATTATTCCATATGTTTTGGAAAGTCCACAGAGACACTTGATGAGGACTTTCATCTTATACAGGTTTATTTTTCACAAAAGTCACAAGAAAAATATAAAAATGAAAAGGTCACTTGGCTCAAAACAAAAATAAAAAATTGTACCTTTGGTATTTTTCCATAAAAAGTATTGCAGTGTCTCGCAACCTGTCCAGATTTAGGCAGTTTAAAGAAGGTTCCAGGCTGTAGGCCTCAGTTAGACCCCAATGCAACTCTGAACTTCAGATATTCCGTTCAAGTATAATTATCAGTTTTCCATGACTGGGCTTTCACACTTCATACTCCCAGGCAAGTTCCAGTTGCACACTATGAACCTCCAGTTGTTAGAAGAGCTTCCTGCTTCTAGTTCTCTAAGCTACTTCCTTTTATACAACATTAATTTGTAATCAGCGCCTCCTGTGGGAATGTTCTCACACTCCATATGTTACAGTATATACAACTGTATGCATACTATATATGTGTATATGACTTTATAATGAATAATCGATATTGATCGAAGCAAAAAACATCAAACTCAACGGCTATTACTAATCGCTACTAAAATCATCACAAAAAAAGCAATCACAAATGTAAACCAATAGGTTATGTTTCTGATTACAAAAAGTAAAACATTATTGCATCGTTTGGGAAGTCATCTACCCCAGGGAGCTGTCACATTGACTATACACCCATAAAAGATGAGCCAGTTGTTTGAGATTTGGGAAATTATATGGACAGTGACCTAGCTTTTGAACAACATTTGTCTGTTGTTGTAAAAAGGCCTTCTATAATGCACAGCTTATAAACAACATGATTGTGTCTAGATCTAGGGATGTCATTGCCCCCCTTTACTCAGCCCTCATTAGGCCAGTCATTGAATATAATGCTCCCTTTGGCATTTATCTGTCGAGACACATGCAACAACTGGAACGTCCACAGAGATACCTTACTAAAAAGATACAAGGCCTAAACAACATGTCTGACATGGATGATTCAAAGCCCTGTCACTATACTTGGTGTCCTACAAACTACTAAGAGGTGACCTGTGTCTGGCATACACGGCATACTCTAACCCAATACTGATGGGTTTACTGCACATTGGCAAGTCAAATGGCATCAGAAATACTCACCCTAGGGATCCAAACCTCTTCTGCAACAACAACAGAATGGTTTGGAGGGGCGGTATATTTCACAGAGGGTACTGGTGCTGTGGAACAGACCCCCCCCCCCATCCACATAAAACAAAGCTCATTCTTGTCCATTTTCAAGTGCAACTTAGATCAATGGATGGGAAACAGAAAATGTACCCAGGACTGCCCCTGTACTACTAACAGACAGATGCAGTTCCTAAATTCTTTATTCCATGCATGGGTTACCTCAACTTATTTATGGTATGATCCCAGTTACCCTCTTTAGGGGTAATATATAATTATTGACTGCGGACCAATCTATAACCAAATGGGATAAGCTATGTCGAGCACAAAGCAGAAAACTGGCTAGGCTTAAAATGGTCCACACGGGCTACTAGCACTATACTTACTTCATTATCATCATCATCTCCCCTTTTCCCCCCATTTTCTACACAGGGTCAGGGTGTTGTGTCAACTGTTGCCATCTCTCTCTTTTCAGTGCCGCTCACCTGCCTTCTTTGACACTCATGCCCATCTGTCACCCTTGTTTCCTCTTATCTTCTTCCTGTCTGCCCTAAATCTTCCTCACCAGATTGTCTTCTGCTTTTCTGCACATGTGCCAAACCACCATAATCTGTTCTCTTTTACCTTTTCTGTAATTGGAGATACTTTGGCTTCTGTTCTTATGTCCTCATTTCTTCTTCTGTCCTACAGTGAGCATCCTAGCACCCATCTCAGGCATGTCATCTCCATCACCTCTAGCTTCCTCATCTGTTCTGCCTTTACTGCCCAGGTTTCTGTACCATACAGCAGTACTGGTTGCACCACTGTTTTGTACACCTTACTTTTCAGCTTCTTTGGCATTTCTTCTGTCATATACTATACCTGACACTCTGTGCCAGTTGACTGCAGCCCTTTGATTCTAACTCTGACCTCCTCATTCAGATTTCCTTCCCTTTTCACCATGACTCCCAGATACTTGAAGCTGTTAACCTGTTGCACTATTTTCCCTTCTATCTCAATTCTCAGCTTCTTCTGAATTTCCCCACTTGCTGCCACCACCACTGTGTTATCTGTACTCAGTTTTCTTCCCATTTGCCTTCAGTTTTGCATTCCATACCCCTGTCTTTTGCTGATGTTCTTGCTGAGACTCTGCCTGTAATGCCCTTTGATCTGTTTGCTAATGTGGTCCATCACCAGTATGAAGAGCAGTGGGCTCAGTGCTGAATCCTGATGTACACCCATTCCCACTTGAAACCCCTCTGTGAGACCAAACACTGTGTGTACTTGAGTCATTGGATCCTTGTACATAGCCTGGAAAAACAACAGCCAGAAGACCCACCAAAACAATTTATTTTGAACTCTGACGTCTCGGCCACAGCCTTCAAGGAGTAAAAGACATGAAAAACTACAGCACAATATATACTAGAGTAAAATATCAATTACATAATTAATTAATAAGAATTGGCAATTAATTAAACAGCACTTTCCAATTAAAATCTTCATTCAAGCCCAAAGGAGACACTGTTTTAAATTTCAACATATATACAGCTTCCTTATGCAGTAAAAGGGACTTAACATCTATATTATTGTATTTAGAAACATGAATTTGTTCCAAAATAGTACCCTGTAAGCCTCTACTATCACCATTATGTACATTCAAAAAATGCATGGCTATAGGACTTGATTCTTTTCTATTTTCAATGTCCCTAATATGTTCAAGGAGCCTTATTTTAAAGGCACGCTTGGTTTCACCAATATAAAACTTCTTACATGGACATTGTAATGCATATATAACACCCTCAGAAATACAAGAAAAGGTATGATTGGTACAAAACTTAATACTATTAATGTATGGAAAACAAGGTACAACAAAATTACAAGCCTTGCACTTCTTACATGGGTAAGTACCTGTTTGACCAATATTATGGTAAAAGACATCAGATGGTAAATCATATCTACTTTTTACTAAGAAATCTTTTATGTTTTTACCCCTATGGTAAGAAAATCTGAGGTCTAAATTCAACCAAGTCTGGACACTGTCTAAAGAACATAAATATTCCCAAAATTGTTTGATGATTTTAACAAATTCTGCAGTAAAGCAACCAAATGTTGATACAAAATATATAATTTCTTTATTTTCCTGTTGCATTTTAGAATTATTATAAATTCCTTTAAACTTCACACCATGTTTATTATAACTTTGTTTCTTGCCCTTATTCTATGCCTTGTACATAGCCTGCCCTATTTCTACCAATGTTTTGGAGACTTTGAACCACAGTATGACTACACAAATCAGCTTTCTTTGGACCTTGTCATATGCTTTCTCAAAGTCTGGGAATGCCTAGTTGGACTACTTCCTCATCTCTAGCTTATTCTCAACTATTTGTCTCACTGCAAACATCAGATCAGTTGTGCTGCATCTGATCTGAATCCAAACTGCTCATCTCCCATCTTACTTTTTACTGCATCTCCTCAACTTTCATGCAGTGTGATTGGAGTTTGATTCCTCTATACTGCCCACAGTTGTGCATGCCCCCTTTGTTCTTGAACCCTGGTACTAGTATGCTAATTCTGCATTAATCTGGGATATGCCTTTCCTCCACACTGCTATGAGTACCCTGAAGGGCCATTTCTCCCGTCTCACCAGTATCTCATCATGTCTACCATGACCTCATCTGAACCTGCTGCTTTCCTTCATTTTATTTTCTGTAGTCTTCTTCTTACATCTGTGCTGGGCTCCTCCTCTTCTCTAATTTTGTGTTGTTTCTAGGGCAGTACAGCTTCTGTGGGGTTTTCTTCATTCAGAGGCTACTGGAAGTATTCCTTCCATCTGCCTTTGATGTCCTCTGGACTTGTAAACAGGTTGTTGCTGACATCCCACATGAAGAGTGCTGGACTGTCTTCTTTATCTTTCTGTCTTTGCCTTGCAACCTGATATAGTTTCTGTGTGCCATCTACCGACTTACTTTCTCGAAGCTGGTAGAGCGCCTCTGTTGCTTTGTTCCTTGCTATTGCAACTCTTTTCTTAGATTATTTGTTAGCCAACTAGTATTTCTTCCTAACCTGGTCTGCTTTTCCTATCTCCCACTTTTTCCTGCACTCCTCCTTTCTTTTGAGGACTTCCTGGACTTCTGCATTCCACCACCTGCTCTCCTTATGTACCTTATTTCCTTACCTGGCTCAGCCACATACCTGTTCTGTAGTCTTCACACATGCTGTTTTGAAGTGCTGTCATTCTTCTTCAACTCTACCTATTTCCTCCTCTTCTTAGCTCATTCCCTCCAATACAGCTCTTTTAAGTATGTACCTTTAACTTTTAGTGGGCGTGGCTTCAGCCTTTAAAAAATAAGTTATCACCTTGCAGTTCTAACAAATATTCATTGACAGAGGTCATATATCAATACAATTGTGTTTGCCATCATATATGCTTCCAGATAAAATATTTTGATACTTTGTATGCAGCACGGTTTTGGAATTATTAATGCAAATATGAACAGGCAATATTTGACATCTAGAGGAGCAGTAGGAGGTAACTGCAGAAACGCCTGTAGACGTCACTCGGTTGTAATGAGTTAGGGTACTAGAGCCCTGAGTAATTCCTTAAACTGTTGTGCTTTCTCTCCAGTCAAATTCCAGGTCTTCAGCCTGGTCTTTGTAGACATTAGAACCTTTTCTGACCACTGGTTGCAAATGATTGTGGCGACCAGTGGTTTATGCTGTGGGATGATTCTTTCACTGGGGATGACTTTGCAATCACTGATTCTACCCCAATGCCCTTTCTTTAGTAGGAAGAAGTCTACCAGAGTTGCATGTATGTGACCTCATGACCGTATCTCTTTCTTAATCATGTGTTGGCTACTATCAAGGCATCTGCCAGACAGAGGTGTAGAATGGCCTCTCCTTTTTTATTCTTGTTGCCCCACCCATGTAGACCGAAGCAGACCTCATATCCTGTTGTCTGTCCCAATATGTTTATTCAAGTCCCCTGTTATCACCCATTATTAACACCAATTCATGTTGTCCTGCTGTATCTGGTAGGTCCTGCAACTACTTTCTGAATGCACTCTTTTCCTGACTATCACAATCCTGCTGTGGGGTATAGCCTGAGACTATGAATACTCGTCTATCATTACGCCGGAGTCTGCCATGAGTCTGTCACTAATTCTGGTGACATCTGTCACCGTCTTTTCAAGCTTCTCCTTTACCACAATTCCAACACCATTTCCAGTCTGTTTTCCTCCTGAGTAGTAGAGTCTGGATCCGAAGCCAAGTGGCTTTGCTGCACTGATCTTCTCTCTTGATACATAATATGTCCAACCTTCTCCTTACCATCATGTCATCCACTTCCAAGCTGTGTCCTGTCAGTGAACCTAAAATGAATGCAGCAATTCCTAGTTCATGTTTAGCAGGTTGATTGGATTTACTTCCAGCTTTTGCTCAACAGAGCTATCCCAGGTAACCCAAGCTAGGCAACTGGACACTGACTGGTCAATAGCTTATTGACCCAGGACTGCTGGGCTTTATGGTGGACACACACTGGTCAATATGGGCACATACACCCCTTCCACCATAAGCATGGATCCCTGGCATAGGTTGGAGTAGGCCGGGTCCTCAACCCACTTTTCACTGGAAAAAATATCCATGCCTATTTGGTAAAATTGATCAACACAACCGAATCACCTTGAGCCATATTTTACACTATAGGTGGCTAGCCCTGCTATGGCACACAGTCCGTAATCTGTGTCCTCCTATGTTGAGGAAACTGTGCACCACAGCAGATGCCCAAAGCAGTTGGTTTGCAATTCTTCTCCCTACAGGGCATCATGTAGAGACTGTGTTGCTGGCCATAGCTCCATTCTTTTGGGCGAGTTTGAGATGGAAACATTCAGCATGTTTTTCGGAAGTAGAAAGTAGACAGGGAGAACATGCATAGTCCAAACCAGCATTGGCTGGAGGTCAGGATCAAACCTTGTACATGAGAGGTGAAGACATTAACCATTATGCTAACTGGTCCTCTAGTATTCACTTATGAACCTATAAAACAAAAAAAAATGTCTAAACTTATTGAACTATTGCAGAAATTCTGATTTGGACCTAATACATTGCACAAACAAACAAACAAAAAAAAGAAACGCTGAGACTCAAGCCACTGAAACAATGACAAACAATGAAAGAAGCAGCAGAATTGAAGTTAAACTCCAAGTATGCTACTATAAGATAGCACAGCTATCGGGGTAAGATAAAATTCCTTACCTCTACTAATACCTAATCTCACTGTCTGATCGAAATATTCCAAAATCAGTACATACTTTTTTATGGGGGGGGGGGGGCATGCACCCATTCACAACCACATTCCCTAATGATATTAACAGCTAAATTACACAACAGTGAGGAAAAACATATGCTTATTTACCCCCATTACCTCATCTTACTCATATTAATACTGCTGTTTGTCTTAAACTAGTGTGTGATGAAACAAACCTGAAACACAATGAAATAGGACTTGACAGAAGCAGAATCAGGGGGTTGCATTGCTCCCATACATAAATAAAAGTGTGTGCATTTGTGTCTTTGTATGTGCATGTCTGCACATGTATAGCATATCAACCAGGAAGATTAGTTATTTTATTTATTAGCATCTGTTTACATTTGGACAGTCATAGGTTGCCCCTTTTTAGTGGTGGCCTATGGAGGAAAGTAAACATACATGTACAAAAGGCAGATATAGCAAATAAAAAATACAAAGACTTTAAGCAGTTTAACACAATTAATGCAAATAGAACACACAGTAAAACAAAAAGACTACAGATCATCAACAGATAACTACTGTAAGTCTTGAATAAAATCTAATACATGAGTAGAAGAATGGTTGAAAATAAAGTGAAAGGAAATAAAAGACAAAAGTCATGTGTGAGAACAAGTTTTTAAAAAGTGAGACTTGAGGGAAAAAATATTTAAATAACTTGTTGCTGGAAGTGACAGTTGTACGGCAAAGTTTAAGAAGAGTAAGGTAAAAAAAGACGATTCTAAGAGGCAACACCAGGGAAACAGGTAGAGGTGCAGGCATAAAAAAGTGACTGAATGTGGCTGAGGTTGAAAGAGATGATCCGTATAGAGTAAGGTTGGGGAAGACTGAGTAATAGGACGTAGGATTATTATCGTGAAGAGAGGGGTGTAAGGTGTCAGCATGTGTGGTTTATGGCTGGACAGAGGGAGATACAGAAGGGATGTGATGTGAAAGGAGATGAAATCAAGCTAGTGAGCCAGGAAATGTTGAAGGAGAATAGCAGGGTGTAATAGGAGAAGCATAGGAAGCATTACAGAACGGGAAAGGAGGTAAAGTGGTTTAGGGAGAAAGAAGAATAATAGAGCTACAGACTTGTAAATATAAGGAAGTGGTTTAAGGAGGAAGAATAATAGAGCTACAGACTTGTAGCTTTGGTTTGGGGAGGAAGAATAATAGAGCTACAGACTTGTAGATATAAGGAAGTGGTTTAAGGAGGAAGAATAATAGAGCTACAGACTTGTAGATATAAGGAAGTGGTTTAAGGAGGAAGAATAGTAGAGCTACAGACTTGTAGATATAAGGAAGTGGTTTAGGGAGGAAGAATAATAGAGCTACAGACTTGTAGCTTTGGTTTGGGGAGGAAGAATAATAGAGCTACAGACTTGTAGATATAAGGAAGTGGTTTAAGAAGGAAGAATAGTAGAGCTACAGACTTGTAGATATAAGGAAGTGGTTTAGGGAGGAAGAATAATAGAGCTACAGACTTGTAGATATAAGGAAGTGGTTTAAGGAGGAAGAATAGTAGAGCTACAGACTTGTAGATATAAGGAAGTGGTTTAGGGAGGAAGAATAATAGAGCTACAGACTTGTAGATATAAGGAAGTGGTTTAGGGAGGAAGAATAATAGAGCTACAGACTTGTAGATATAAGGAAGTGGTTTAGGGAGGAAGAATAATAGAGCTACAGACTTGTAAATATAAGGAAGTGGTTTAGGGAGGAAGAATAATAGAGCTACAGACTTGTAGCTTTGGTTTGGGGAGGAAGAATAATAGAGCTACAGACTTGTAAATATAAGGAAGTGGTTTAAGGAGGAAGAATAATAGAGCTACAGACTTGTAGATATAAGGAAGTGGTTTAGGGAGGAAGAATAATAGAGCTACAAACTTGTAGATATAAGGAAGTGGTTTAGGGAGGAAGAAGAATAATAGAGCTACAGACTTGTAGATATAAGGAAGTGGTTTAGGGAGGAAGAATAATAGAGCTACAGACTTGTAGATATAAGGAAGTGGTTTAGGGAGGAAGAATAATAGAGCTACAGACTTGTAGATATAAGGAAGTGGTTTAGGGAGGAAGAATAATAGAGCTACAGACTTGTAGATATAAGGAGAGGAAGATCATAGCTTAGAATACACTCTGTGGATGGATAGGGATATTTGCCTAGCTAGGTATCGAGTAGGAACACAGACATATGTTCATTAGTTATTTTTTTAGAGAGATTTGAATTTCACCTGATGCATTTATTTAAGGGCAAGAGAGTGGAGTTCCACATTTTAGAGCTGTAGGATGAATAGAGAAAGTTGCCAGCAGACTAGTTTGACTTTGTTATTAGGAATAGTTTTTTAAATGGGTAAAGAGGTCTATTTGGTAAGTAATGTTGAATGATGTGAGTTAGGCTGAGGCAGTTTTCAGGTCTGTGAATAAAGTTATGTGTGACAGATAGTTGTGACAGAGTCGGGGAGTGAGGCAGTTCTTGCCAGTGTAGCTGCTTTATTTCTACTCAGTGGTGAGATGTGTGTCATGTTTGTGGCAAATTGGGCTACTTTGTTGTAGCACTGCTATAGGAGACTGGTCTGAGCTGTCAGAAGATTAATGAAATTAGGGGTTACATAGAGGAGAAATGGAAAGTGGAAAAGTGAAGCAATGTATTTTATAGCATTATCATTAGGTAAGGTTTTATCTGGTAGAGGATGCCATTTTTTTATTTTTCTTATTACATCTTTTACATGGTGGTCAAATTTCAAGTTACTAATTATTACACTTAGTTGCTTATTGTGGGTTACTAATTCAATTTTTATGTTGTTTAAAGAGATTAAACTGAAGAAGGATTTCTGGGTAGAGAGTTATTTTGGGGTGAATAGGATGAGCATGGATATGTTTGGGTTCAGAAGAACCTGGGAATTAGATAGCTAGGTTTCCGTAGATATAAGAGAATCCTGGGATGGTTGTTTCCATTTTTAGCAGCACAGGTCAAAGTGAAGTCATCTGTCTATTGGATGATTTTTGTCATGTTTGCTTGCTGAATGGAGGTCATTTACAAATACGATGAATAACAAATGGCTTAGAATAGACCCCTGTGGACATCAGCTTCTATCGGAAGGATAGTGGCAGTGTTATGCTATTTAAAAGGCTGTTGTCTGCAGGACAGGTAGCTGTTGAACTGAGTGAGTATGGGTGTATCTAGATCTAGGAGGACAATTTATAGCAGTTTTGTGTGTGAAATGGTGTTACAAACCTTAAATAGGTTAAGAAGGACTGCAGAGACTAGGTTTCCCTCACTTCTGTTTTGATTTGTAGTGGTTATGAAGTTAAGGAGGGCATTAGCTGTGATATGATGAGAGCAGAAGCCATGTCATGTTGGAGATTGCACACTATATTTTGAATTGGAGAGTAAGTGTGTATGGATATGTTTTTCAAGGACATTAGAGAGTGCAGACAGAATGGTTTTTGGCTTGTAGTTGGTAAGATCCACGGAAGTGCCTCCCTTGTGTAAGAGTAAGATGTAACAGTTTTTTTTTTTTTTCATAGGTTGGGAACGTATCTTTTTTAACAGATCAGTTAATTAATATAGAAACTATTTTTTTTAACTAGGTTTCCCATGCATTGTCTCTCTGCTTCACAAGTTTCATGGTTTGTCTGGACAGCCAGGGTACTGTATTTGCTTTGATTCATTTGGTTCTTATAGGAGCATGTTCATTTAGAATACTGAAGAAGGTATTGTTAAATAGGGGGGTAATGTCCTCTACTTGAAGGCTTAGTAGCTGCTTCCAGTTTATTTATGGATGGCACAGTGGTGCAGCAGTAGCATTGTCACCTCGCAGCAAAAGTCACCTCCAGTTTGATTCTTGGCTGGAGTGCCTTCTGTGCAGAGTCTGCATGTCCTCCTTGCCATTGTGTGGGTTTCCTCCGGATTCTCTGATTTCCTCCCATGTTACAAAGACGTGCATCTGGAGCATTTCTCCCCAGGCCTCCACTGAAAATTGGCTTTGTTCCAAGTCGGACGTTCCCAGTAAACAATTGTTAAATAAAAATAAAATTAATTAATTAATTTTAAATTTGAGATGAAGACAGTTTTTTGGAAGGAGGAAAAATTGTGGTTGTAGTGGTGGGGTTTATGGATATTGTTGTGGTCACTTATAGCAAAGGTAAGGAGGTGGTTATTTAGGGTTGTGAGAAGGGCATCAGAGGAGATAATTTTGTTTGAATTGTTAGTGAGGAGCCAGTTAGAGGTGCCTTTCTTGTTTGAATGCTTATTGACCTGTTTGGGAAGGTGCTAGGCTGGGTTAGCCCTCACACGTTTACTGCATCATTGGAGATGCCACTGGCTATTGTCTTCCAATCATTATTTAGATCACCCATTATGATGGTCTCCTGTGGAACATTCGAGGAAGCCCACTAGACCCGACCTCATAGGCCCTTTAATGCAGAAAACAATGATTTTGAGATGTGTGTGTGTGTGGGGGGGGGGTACACCTACACAGGATTAGGGAGAACATTCAAACTCCATACAGGCATTGATTAGATTTAGGACTAAACTGCAGATTCGGCATCTGCGATGTAAAAATGTTGCCGAACTGCTCAATTTGATTTTCTCAGTCTTCATTTGCCAGCGGTGAGAGTCCGAGCAAGTCACGTATCCAGGCAGTTCTGAGTCACTCTGAAAACATGAGTGTGCGCCTAGTGGGTTCAATTGGACAACAAATAAATAAATGAATTAATAAATCAACAAAGCTAAAAAAATGATTGCAGTTGTTGCTTTACAAAAACTTTTTAAAAAGTATGACAATGTTAAGATAATAGGCTAAAAACAACATGGCATTATTCCAAATAAACAACATAAGTTCTTGGATACAGGAGTGACTGGCATATAAGACTTGTAATGCTAGAATATAAACATTTTAGGCAAGAGTACTATTTTAGGTCAGGTGTGTCACAGGGATCTGTTTTGGGACTGCACTCTCTATTTATATATACAGCAGAGATTACCTCTCCACAAGAGATTATCCTGTTCACGTACTCCAGTAGTATAAATTGTTTTCTAGAGTGCAATCTGGTTTAAATAAAAAATGAATTACAGTATTTCCTGGAATCTTTTTATATTTAGCCTCAGGTGAACAACATTCTGACCAACACTGAAAAGGTACAGGTGTTATGATTTAGGAAAATCGGATATTTAAATGAATACCATACAGGTAATGAGGCATGATTCAGAATACAATACTTTGATCTTGGCATTATCACTGATAGAAAAATGCATCTTCTGAGTCACACACAGAAAATGTAAGCATCTCAGCATTTATGAACACCCACATTCTTAACTTCAGTTCCACAAAGGAGCCAATGGTATTCATACCATTACTTTGTTTTCATGTCAGCAGTAAACTGAAAGGAGGAGTCTGTGTCTGGGCCCTCATTCTCCTTGAGATAGTCAGTCTCCATTCGAGCAACACAACAAAGGTTAAACACAATACCTGCTGAAATTTAGAAAATAAAAATAAAAGAGTATGGCATCTTTTAAAAATGAATTAAAAAAAATAATGCTTGACCCTGTATATGATTTTTAGGTTTAGCTAAGCAAGGTTGTAAAAGGACAAGCGTCTTTATTTAACTGATATAAAATGAAGTTGAGGTTCAGTGACTACTGAAAACATCTGGAACCAGGACTCAAGCCTTTTAGGTTACCATACATCCATTTTCCCACTGACTATAAATTAGTTTCTTTGGTGGGCACACCCTCCTAGTTAGTCCTGTACTTCCAGTAAACTCACAACCTTTCTCTCAAACTATGCCAACAGGCTCTTTCAGTGCAAACTTAAAATGTATTGTCTATGCATAAAAACTGACTAATAAAATTATGTTTGTATAAATTTAAATTGACCGTTATGTTACTAGGTAGCCCCCTAAAGACTATGCTCTGGCCCTTGTATCACAACTGAAGACCCTCATGGCAACCTTTCACCATCAGTTACAAAACAGAAATATCTAGGCATATGGCTAGATCCCTATTTGAACTTTCACTACCATGCAGAAACTGTACATGACAAGGCACTTAACTTAAAAATTTCTTGTAAATTTTACAATTTTAAAACAGTTGACTGCAGGAAAGCAGTAACAAATGAAGCCCTATTACCACTTCTAGAACATGTTTTATCTATTATTTCTCCAAATGCAACATGGAATTCCTCAGTACTACGAGCTACAGAGAATACAAATTTCTCCTCCCACAACCAGGAGCATACCTCTCATCTGTCCAGATTTTCATATCATGTTTTCGGTCTGTTCCTCACAAAATTTGTGATTTTTCTGGCAAATCAATGATGATTGAATTCACAAAATGACAAGCATTTGAGTTTCAAACTTCATATCCTTCAGAAAATGCATGTTAATGCAAAAGGTGTTAGTCTAGCAACGTTCAAGTATATAAGGGCAATATTTAAAATCTGCCCCAATTTTGGCTCTTTCCCTCCCTGGATTTTTTTGGGCTTTGTTCAGATTTCTTGTGCTAAGAGGTTGAGAGGTATATCCAGGAACATCGCTGATATCAAAGGCTAACTGGTTGCCAGTTACAGCCAGAGCCTCTCTGCTTCTAAATTCATTAGCATTTAAGCTTCTGAATAGTAGATACAGTCCTCCCCTAGCAAACAAATTCAGAATAATCCCCTCTTCTTATACACTGCATAATCACAAAGGCCTGTTTCTGACTAGACCACTCCTTTAACCTAGTCAGAAGAGAGAGTGGCTTCACAAACTTATTCAAACAAGATGGACTGTACTCCACTAGATGCAAGAGATGCAACAGTATAATCTGTTCCGAAAAATTTAAAAGCGCTTCCTGTCATGCAATCCAGTGTAAGTCGCTGAACCTCTCTGTGATTTTAGCATAAAAATGAGTTAACAAGCTGCCTAATTTAGTAATCAGCTGTAAATACTGTGTATGTGTTAAACCTGTTAAAATGTAAAGATTTCATATATGCTTGCTGACATTAATGTCAGACATGTTAAGCCATAAATGCTGTTCATTTCTACAGTAGTCACTAGATACTAGGTGTTAATTAATGGAAACTCTGGACCCTACCCAGTTTGGATTTGTAAAAGGCAGATCATGTCTCCTAAACCTGATTGACTTCTTTGAAGCAGTCACCAAAGCCATAGATGAGGGTAAAATGGTTCACACAGCTTATCTAGATCTCACCAAGGCTTTCAACACCATCCCCCACTCTGGAATTATAGATAAGCTCACTACACTAGGTATAAATCCCTATGTCACAAGATGGGTTGCCAACTGGCTCATGGACAGAACCCACACTGTGAAAGTAGCGGATTCCAAATCCGACATCAGACCAGAGACAAGTGGAGTACCACAGGGTTCAGTCCTGGGTCCTCTCCTGTTTGGTATCTACTTCTCTGAGGTGCAGGCTAACACGGAAGGTCTTTGGCTAACAAAGTTTGCAGATGACTGCAAACTAGGAGCCATAATCGAGACTCCTAACGATGTGGACAAACTACGAAAGGACCTCACTGAGACAGATACCTGGTGTCAAAGCCATGGCGTGAAGCTCAATGCCAAAAAATGTATTGTCATCCCCTTTGGTAAAAACTCTGTACCCATGAACTACCACATAGCTGGTAGTCTACTTAATGCGGAAAATGTGATAAGAGACCTTGGGACACAGGTGGACAGTAGTCTCTCCTTTGATAATCACATCGCCACAGTGGTCAGAAAATCCTTCTATGTGGCTCATCTCATCACAAAAGGATTCTCATCCAGAAAAAAAGAGGTCATTGTTCCCCTCTACTCGTCACTCATTAGACCCATTATAGAGTACAACGCCCCTTTTGGTATGTACCTCACAAGACATCTACAACAACTGGAAAGACCACAGAAATACCTCACAAAGAGGATTACTAGCCTCAAACAGATGCCATATGCAGACCGTCTCAAAAAACTACAGCTTTACTCCATCGCATATCGCCTACTCAGGGGTGATCTCTGCCTAACATACAAAGCTATGTCAAACCCAGAGCTGTTGGACATGCTCCACTTAAATCCCAATCCCTCTGAGCTACATGCTCTAGGGACCTAAACCTTGTCACCACAATAAACAGAACATGCTGGAGGGATAGATTCCTGTCCCAGAGACTTCCCATACTATGGAACAGACTACTTATCTATGTCAAACAAAGCTCCTCATTAGCACTCTTCAAGAAAAATCTTGATGATTGGATGGGAAATGGGAAATTCACCCCGGGGATCACTTCTGTGGCTCTGCTCGACAGGGGCACAGGAAAATAATTTTCTTGGGTGGCGAAAGCCAGGGTACATTTTTTGGCTAGGCTTGTATGGGCCCTAAGGCCGATAGCCTAGTACCTACCTATGAACCTATGAAATGCATTAAATTCTTATATACAAACTACATATGTACCTCTGTATTAGTAAAGACTGTACACATTCTTTATTACAAATGTGTAATATTATATGTATCATTTAACATCACGGATATACATTTTTGCTGTCTTAAGCAAATGACTTAGGTGATGGCCAGAAAGTTTCAGTGTTACCAACCCACTTACCCTGTTAATAAATGTAAACTAAAAAATAAAGTAACAGTTGAGAACCTGTCTTCAGTTACTTCACATTCAACAAATTAGGTCCCCATGAATTTCTTCCCTGTACATCAGCATTAAGGAAATGAGTGCCGTGGCATGGTGTGGGCAGTTATGTCATCAGCATTAAGGAAATGAGTGCCGTGGCATGGTGTGGGCAGTTATGTCATCAGCATTAAGGAAATGAGTGCCGTGGCATGGTGTGGGCAGTTATGTCATCAGCATTAAGGAAATGAGTGCCGTGGCATGGTGTGGGCAGTTATGTCATCAGCATTAAGGAAATGAGTGCCGTGGCATGGTGTGGGCAGTTATGTCATCAGCATTAAGGAAATGAGTGCCGTGGCATGGTGTGGCAGTTATGTACTGGCCTCCAGGTATGCATTTTTGGCATGGTGTGGGCAGTTATGTACTGGCCTCCAGGTATGCATTTTTATAAGCAAAATACCTTCCAAGGATGGTATTCTATTAATGTGCAGTACATTCCATAATATGGATTATAAAAGGGGAATTTTGAATTTAATGTAATATATTCTTTCTTTACTTTTCCCAGGTTCCATCTGAAACTGGACTTTGCTCAGTAGGGATAACTCAGTCAACAAAATCTAAATAAAAAATAAGTGTGATAGCAAGAATGAGCCCTAATGAAAGAACCCCAGTGTCAACATACTTTACAATAAAAGAAAAAAAATAAACTTCTCACACTAAGGCATAATTCAAATTCCCCTTTATCAACGTAACCTTAAAATGGTCTGCAGATAGCTCAGGAATCAGAAGTTAAATCAATTTATGAGGTGACTGCTGCAACCTCTGCTAAAGATAATCATAAATCTTTCTTTAATTATGCAGGAATCTCAAAAAATAATACCTAATACTGTACAGAACTGCTCACAAACAGTACAACCCACTCTGACCTAAAATATTGCTAATATACTTGTAGACAAACTTAGTTTCAGATTCTTCATTTGGTATCCCATATATTTTGCTCCTTACCCACAATCCCTAAAGCAGTTCCTAGATGCTCTCTCCAAAACCAAAAATATTAACTCGATGGGTCCTGAAAACATATCTGGTTGTCTCCTGGTCAGCACTGAACACAGCCTTAGTGATTCCCTTCTACACCTATTCAGTCTTAGTGACCGCACTGTATCCGTGTTCCAGACTTGGGGAACAGCCTTGACCTGGAGACTACCTGGAGACTACATGCCAATTAGTTTTAACAACATTAATTGTACAGTCATGGAATTTATTGTAACAAAACTCATAAATAAGGAGTTTGCAGTTGTTTGATACAAAACATGATGTTGTAAAAGTTATGTTCTGTCCACTGAATCTGGAGGTTACTGAGGCACTGTATAATGGCCAGTAAGTGCATTGTGCCTAACTTGATCTAGCTAAGGCCTCTGACACACTGGTATTATTAAAAAGCTCACTCACCTGATCACTGCCACATATGTAACCCATTAGATAGGAAATTGCCTTGCTGATAGAACACAGACACCCACACACACAAACACCACCTAGACCTACCACATAAAAGATATCTTTCTAAAGATGATACCATTATTAGAGACCCAGACAAATTTGTATGCACTTTAAATCTTGTTTGGACACAGTATATAAACTACTGTCAAGAACTCATTCTGAAGTCACTCTGGTGGCATAAAAGGATAAAGCTCTGACTATGGTCCAAGTAACCCGGCTTTGATTGGTGACTTGGGTGTCTGATGGAGCAGCAGGTCGAGATGGGGGTGTGACCATCCCAGGGTAGGAGGTGGTTAGATGGGTGTTTCCACTGATGCTCCTAGCTAAGGCTGGGTTTGCAAAGGGGAGGGTGTAGTTTAAAGGGGAGGGAATAAGACTGAGCTTCCACAAAAGTAGGGCAGGACATCACACACTTCCATTGTTATCCATCTCCATGATGCAAACCCCATAATTAGGGCAGGGAGAGAAAACTTAAGGGGAGGCCTTAAAGACCCCCCCTCCCCACCCAGCAGATGCAGGACAAAAATGCCTCCCTCAGAATGCCGTTAAGATTCCCACTGGCTACTGTCAAAAACTGATGTTTGATCCTCTCAGAGTGTAGCAGATGTGATAACACCCCCTCAAAAAGAAATCATTCTGTCTGGGCCAACTATATCTTCAAGACGCAAGGGAATCACTGGTACCCCCAACACCCAAGGGAATCATTGGTACCCCCAACACCCAAGGGAATCATTGGTACCCCCAACACCCAAGGGAATCACTGGTACCCCCAACACCCAAGGGAATCACTGGTACCCCCAACACCCAAGGGAATCATTGGTACCCCCAACACCCAAGGGAATCACTGGTACCCCCAACACCCAAGGGAATCATTGGTACCCCCAACACCCAAGGGAATCACTGGTACCCCCAACACATGCTGCTTTACATTGTCTCCTGCAGGCACCTGCATAGTAACCTCAGCGGGGCCTACAGGGCTGTGAAAGACTCAATCCTACTTAATGTCTTAAACTCTACAAATCTGGCAGTACCACCAATATCCATACTAAGGACTTAAACCTATATTGCAATATAAACATAACCCATCAATATCATAGCTATCTCTCCCAAAGGATCCCCCTGCCTCTGGAACAAGATCCCACTCCACATCAAACAAAGTAGCCCTCTAGCTCTCTTTAAAATCAGCCTTGATGCATGAATGTGGGTCTGTAAATTTACCTCTGAGCTGTGCACTAAGATATTTGAGTTAGAGAGAGCAAGCAGTTGGATTTGCATTGCCTAGGCTCCGATTGGTGTGCCAGACTAACTGCCTAGTAATAACCTATGAGCCTATGATCATATGAGTGGGATGGACTTTTAAATGTAACTGTTTTGCAAGTCAAGCGCTGCTGAACTTAAGAAGACTTATTATGCAAGGAAGCAGTCTTTTTGGGAGGTATAACAAGATAATTGTGACCTGCTTCCATTATCTTAAATAAAAAATGTTACTGTACAGCTCAGAAACAGTTAATTCTCTCTGATATGACATGAGCAGAAACAATGATTTCTTTCTTATCCTAACATACAATTTCTGAAATTCACAAAATATATTTAAAAATCTATATTCAACTATTATGCCTAGATGGTACACTGTATTCAAGGAAAAGTCAGTTGTAAAGGACTTGAAATTTCTGTGTAACTCAAACTAATCTGCAGCATCCATCCACTTCCTGTTATGGCACTGTGTTGCCAAAAGCTTTTTGTGTGCTAAGTTGTGTGTATGGATGTTATTACGGTGATGCTATACCATGAAGTTTTGGATTGTTTATTAAAGCTTTTGAAAATATTAAGTGTTGGACTTTTCTTTCAAGACATAACAGCTTTATACCAAAGTTACTTAGTGAGAAGGTTAATAATTACGGTAACATTAAGATTTATGTTGTCAGTACTTCAGTGCAACATTTATTTGTGGCATGGAGAGTTACGCTACTGCTAAATACTCTCACCTCAGTATCATACTAACCACATAAACTGTCAGTTCTGTACCAGTACAATCAGGGTCAGCCTTTGGCAAATTGGACCTATTTGACTCAGTAGGGCCCTGCTCCTATAGGGGGCCCTGCACTAGGCTATGACAGGATCATTATACCTTATGTGGCCCACAGATTTGTCTGAAAGACACACCAGCAGATTGCAGGCATTTTCCTAGTGTTAATTTTGTTCTCATAGTAATCAATAGTGTCATTAGTGGAGGGGACAACATTTCCCATCATGCATTGCACCAGTATTATCAGTAACTTCAGCTCCACTCCTCTTGTATGGCTCACAGTGTCTGCTGCTCACAATCCTATAGTGGTCAGTTGCTGGTGCTAAATGCCCAATAGGTTTTTAAATGAAAAACAGTGAAAAATGAAACTGTGTGCTTATAGCTGTTCATCGGACCTATCTGCAAGCTGCCTCACAGTTTAACAAGACACTTTAAAAGTTTCAGCTTAACGGTGTCTTACAAGCACCCAGTGTAGATTTACATTTAAATATCTTTGTGTTCCTGTAACTCTGTTTAATACTAGCTGAGACTTGCACTCAAGGACTTGCTCCCCCCTGCAGGACTTTAAATCTTTATTTGTACTTAGTTAATCTTAGGTCTCTGCTGACTCATTCCCATTAACACTGTTGTCTGCTCTGAATTGAGTTCCTTGGCTCATGAGCTTCAAATCCTCCTCCATAGGCTCTCCTTAGTATTTCATTGGCTCCCCACACTGCCACTCTTTATTTGCCTGCCCACTGACAGCAGATCAGAAGTTTTTTATGCTATTCATTCATTCATTTATTTATTTATTTTACATTTGTTGACCAGGATAGTCCGACTGGATATATGTCCATTTTCAGCGGAGGCCCGGGGAGAAAAGCTTCAAGATAATAATAAACATTGAACATTTAGTAAATGCTAGTTTCAAGCAGATTACAGTAATAAGCAATACCAGCATTTAGCACATGTAGTACTAACTTATTATAAAACACTTTATAAAACATAACATTATTTTCAAAGTTATATATACATAACATTACATTCAGGTTTAAGACACATTGAGCAGCAGTTAAACAACTGACCCTTCCTGAAATGGTGCGGTAGAAAAATGTTGGAAGTAGTTGAAGGTAAGGCACCTAAGTAATAGAGAGGTCACTAGTCGGGGTTAGTGCAAGGACATAACCAATGAGTTTTGAAGTATTTCTTGAGTTTGTTTTTGAATCAAGTTAGTGAGGGTTGTAGGGTCAAGTCAGCTGTGAGTCTGTTCCATGTTTTTTCCAACAGAGTTGGCAAACAGAGAGTCCCCAGCTGAGTAGTTGGATTTGTATGTTTGAACTAGGAGTCTAGTGGATGATCGCAGTGGCCGGGTACTGGTGTAGGGGCTGATAATATTTTTTAGTGCAGGTGTATTTTTTGGTTGGTAAAGGACTTTATGTGCCACTATTAGCTGGTTGAACTGCAGTAGGCTAGGCAGTTCAAGCCATCCTAGGCGATTTAGGTTGTGACAGTGGTGTGTCTGGTAGGCTGTGCCAGTAGCAAATCTGGCAATGTGGTTATAGCAGGATGATAGTTTATTAAGATCTCTTTTGTTTAAGTTGGAGAATAGAGGTGAGGCATAGAGAAGAGTTGATAGCAGATGGGAATGGGCAATTGCAGTCCTAGCAAGTGGGGTAAGGAAAGGTTTGATTCTGTAAAGAGAGCCAAGTTTTTTATTAATGGTTTTAATAGTTTGATTGATATGCGCATCAGACTTCAGGTTATCAACTATGACACCCAGTAGTTTAGTTTGGGTTTCTGGGAAGATGATAGTGCCATTATTAGTGGTTATGTTGAAGGAAGGCAGGGGGGTCCTGCGTGTGGGGGAGAAGAGGAGCAGCTTAGTTTTGTTGGGGTTTAGGATTAGATGTTGATTGGAGAGACATTTTTCCATTATATTAAAGGTATTTTGGGTTAATGTTAATAAAGTACTTGCATAGCTTGGAGCCAGTTTTTAAATCTCAAATCTTCCCTGCTAGATTTAACTACTGTGGTGCCCTAGATGTGTGCATGCCTCTAAATGTAAGTACACAGTCTTGTCTCCTATTGCATAGAGTGTAAGCTAAAAAATACTACTGATTGCTACATAATGTGTTTTTGGATGCTGTTACTGGGAAATTTGGGCTCTCATGTTTGTAAACTTTATCATTGTTTGTAAATACTATGTGGAATGCTGGCAGAACTCTAATGTTATTCCATTTGAGCTTGTATTAAGTCTGGAGCTAGACTTATCTGAGCATTACTGTAGGAATGTGTGAAATAAGAGAACTTTAGCACATTACAGTGGGAAAACAGTTCTAGTGTATAGCTACATACACTGTAATGAATTCATTCAGCACTGGTGATAAGCTGAATAAGAAAGAGAAGCAACAGTCACATAATTTTCATATAACTGTATGTGGGGGCTAAAAGAGCCTTGATTATTAAGGTATAACTACTGTGCTGCAAGATTTATGTATAATTCTGTTTAAGTACAACCGTTTTACTGCTATGTACACGTTCATGTAAGGATAGTTGGTCAATTATTGTAATAGGCAAAACCTCTCAACTGCTGTAATCATTTTACTATTTTTAAGGACAAAAGAAAAACAGTTTTCTCCTTCCTTGTCTGCTCTATCCTGACCCTCTTTACTAAGCAATTGTAGTTTTATATGCTTATTTTCTCTGTTTTATTTTGCAGTCAGTCTACCTAGAGGCTACTTGCACTAGAGTTAAACTGCAACAGTGTGCTTATACCTGTTCATCGGACCTATCTGCAAGCTGCCTCACATTTTAACAGGACTCTTTAAAAGTTTCAGCTTTCTGGTGTCTTACAAGCACACAGTGTAGGTTTACATTTAAATATCTTTGTGTTCCTGTAACTTTGTTTAGTACTAGCTGAGACTCTCTCTCTAGGACCTGCACCCCACCCCCATGCATTTTCCTTTCAAGACTTTAAATCCTTATTTGTACTTAGTTAATCTTGGGACTCTGCTGACTCATTCCCATTAACAGTGTTGTCTGCTCTGAATTGAGTTCCTTGGTTCAGCCCACTCGGGCTCACTTTGCTCCCCACCCTAACTCCGTATCCCCACTCACCCCTGACATAATTTCCTTTATAATTAACCAGTTGCTCCACCCTACACCTTGTCACTCCCCTTATTTCCCATTATAGCATTACAGTCATCTACACTTTTTTTTCTACTACTCACCTCCCAATCACCTTTCAACCAATGTCTGTCCCTGCACTCTTCCTATACTTACTTTCCATATTGTACTACCTTACTTTAATTGAACATAGGCTCAACCCACAAGAACTATCTCGTACCTGTGCTTTGACCTCTCAACCCTCGTTTAACTCAGACTACTCTACTATCCAACCTATCTAATCTTCTCCCTATACTACATCCTCCTAACCTACATTACTCCACCCACCACCTCTTACCTCATCTGCTATATGTGCTCCTCTCACTTACTCCACTTCTCTATCCTCTACACCTCCAAATACTACTATTCTGCACTTCAACTACCCTTCGCTCATATTACTTCTTTCCACCTCATATGATTACTTTTTACTTACTGCTATTATCCTGTCTGTTTAACTCTACTCAGTACTGTACCTATCCTACCCACAGCTACCTGTAACATCATCACTGCCATTCACCTTATTAGTCCTAAAAACAACATCATACTCACACATATAAGAATGCACAGCCCTATAAAATGCCTCTCACCTCCAAAACAATTGTATTTCTTCTCTCTCTATACCTCTATCTCCTTCTACAACTAACATATCATCACACAACCCACATACCTTACAAACCTACTTCTATAACAACCATACCTATACAATCTCTCCCCAGCTATTCCGCAGTAGGCTCTGCTTTATATGCCACTGACTTAATCTTACAAATCAAACTAAAAATCCTTTCTCATCAAAACCACCATAACAAAACTCAGTTCTATGCAATCTCCTCAATATTAAAAAGAAACTGCAACCTGTAAATCTCCCCAACCACCGCAACATAAGTCAGTGCTGTGGTATACATCCAAACCCTGGTCCCTTCTCGCCCGTTATAACCCCCAAACCTCCTTAAAGTCCCTAAACTTCACCACCATCAGTCTCCAAACCATTAGAAATAAAATACCACACCTACATGCCTGGTTAGACAAAAACAATCCAGACTTCACTGCCATTACTTAGAAATGGTTAAAACTTTACATCAAAGATGCTGAATTCCTACCCCCTAATTACAACTGCCTCAGAATAGATAGACCACATAAAAAAGGGGGGGTGCATCTCTTTGATATACTGAAACACATTCACTGCAGTTCAGTACACAAAACCTGTCCCACAATCCTCAGCAGCAGAGATACTAGTATCCTTTCTAAAAATGAATAACAGTAAGAACCTTTGTATCATAGTCATATACATTTCCCCAGGCAACAACATTCCTATACTTGAATATATTCTTGCCTGGTCAACTACACTACAAACAAAATCATCATCCTAGGGGACGTTAACATTAACTGGCTTGACATTTATAATCAGGACCCTTCCAACAGCATAAACCTATGTAACTATACACAACTAATAACCAATATAACTAGGCCCAACAGTAAAACTGGCAGTGGCTGAATTCTGGATTGGATACTCGTCTCCGATCCTAACTAAATCTCCTCCTCCAGCACAATACCTAATAGTATTAATGACCACTTACCAGCATTTATAGCTTGTAAGACCACCTCAGTCCTAAGCACACAGCAAGTTAAGCAAGCCAGAGATTTATCTCAATTCTCCCCCAACACCTTTAATGAAATCTTACAAAGGATCAACTGGACCCGACTCAAATATCTCCCTCTCCATGAGGCTGTTGAATTCTTCAGTTCAACATTTCTTACAATTTTAAATAGTTTAGTCCCACCTCGACTAAAAAGAATAAAAGCTAAACAGGCAATCTGGCTTACCAAACACCCAATGCAAATTATGTCTGCTAGGGATAAAGCTTGGAAAACCTGGCAAAAAAATAAAAATCCTAACAACCTTATTCACTATAAACAATTACACAGCCTGGCAAAATGACTAGTGATTAAAAATAAAAAATAACATTTCCTAAGCCTTCAAGACCAACACAAACTAAACCCAAAGAAATTTTGGAGCACAATCGATTCCCTACTCCATCCAGGTAAAAATAACAATCCTTGCCCTAATCCGGATAAAACTACCATTGAGACAGCCTCGCTCTTCAATTCATATTTTATCGACACCATAGCTAAACTCACCACTACCTTCACACCTATATATCTCTGCCCACCTGAACCTCCCACTTAACACTCCTCTATTATTCCTCTATTCTCATTCTCACCTATACCAACTGCCACTAAAAAAAAACACTACTACATAAACTCAAACCTTGTACTAATGCACCAGACAATTTACCTGTTGAATCTCTACAATTATCTGCAAACTCCATTGCTTATCCTATCAGCATACTCCTCAATAGATCTATTCAGGAGTCAAGTATACCAAACATATGGTAAAAATAATTTATTCTTCCACTCCTTAAAGGTGGCAACAACTCTGATATCTCTAATTTCTGATGCATCGCTATCCTCTCTCCCATTTCTAAAATATTAGAAAAATGTATTCACACTCAACTTTTTAACTATCTTGTCCAAAACCAGATACTTTCTGCCACACAGTGTGGCTTCAGGCCAGGTCATAGTACCTGCACTGCTCTCATATCCTTTATGGACCCAGTAAACAGGGCTCACGATACCAGTTACATAGTCTCCTCATTGTTCCTCGATCTCTCTAAGGCCTTCAACACGGTTTGACATCCCCTTCTGCTCACAAAACTCACCAACTTGGGTCTCTCACTCCATACCTTAAACTGGTTCTCAGACTATCCCACCAAAAGGCAACAATCCACCAAATGGCAACACTCTTTCTCACCTTTTCTCAACACAACCACAGGTGTACCTAAAGGATCTATACTAGGTCCCCTCCTTTTCAGAATATTCATTAACAACCTCCATACCACCCTTATCCATGGCACAGTTATCCAATATGCAGATGATTCTATAATCATCTGTACTGCCAAATCTATATCCAAGTTACAACGTCTTATTCAAAATGCTTTCACTTCAACCGAAACTTGTATGTCAAACAGCCATCTTGCTGTAAATCCCAATAAAACCAAACTTCTAGTATTCCCCCCCCCAAAAAACTACCACTCTGAACAAGAATGATTTTTCTGTCCAATCCCATAATAATACTCTCATTGAAGTCATTCCAAGTACCAACCAAACTGCTAGGAGTTATTATTGATGAAAATCTAACATTCGACCTTCATATCCATAGCAACATTAAAAACAAATGCATAAAAAATTAGGTACCCTCTATAGACACAAATACTATCTTAATATTACTTCTAAAAAAACTCTAGCATCATCCTTCCTGCTACCATATCTACTATATGGTGCCCCAGCCCTCACCAATATCCATTCCTCCCTGAAAACCAAAGTGGACTCATGTTACAAGATTGCCAAATTTGTAACAAATTCAAAAAACTCAGCACACCACTGCTTATGTCTACAACAGCTAAACTGGCTTGAACTCCCACACTACCTCACTCACAATTAACCACTGCACATAAACTCATATACAAGCCTTCAACATGCCCCTCCCTCTCCTCCTTATTAACTACATACCACCCTAACAGGCCACTAAGATCCAAAAACACAACAATGCTGAAAGTTGAAAACCCTAACCTTGCAAGCTGGTCAAATGCGGTACACTTTTACCGTCTCAAAACTATGGAATGCCCTCCTACCTTCTGTCAGAACAATCAGTAATCCTGCTCTCTTTAGAAAGTCTCTCAGGTCACACCTCTCTTTTCTCTGGCATTGTACTTGTGCCAAAATAGTACCTCCTAACACCTGATCCACTACTATATCCCTCTACAATATCACTACTTATGAGCACTCTCTGACTTGCTGAATTCAACTGCTTATGCCTACAAAACTCCAAGTAACAATCAAAACTGCTACCCTGCCTAACTCCATCCTCAATGATCAAATTGTGCACAATGTTGATGTGTAATATTTGTAAATAATTTGTACCATTGTGTTTAATATTTATTTCCATGCATTGAGACTGTGTATACACTGTATATTGTGCTTTTTCTTGTATGTACTATGAATGTTATGTGGAGCTATTCTCCCTGGGTCTCTACAGAAAATGGGCTCACCTAGGCCCAGTAGAATTTGCCGGTTAACAAATGCAATCAGTAAATAAATAAATAAAGCTGGTCACATTAGCCATCTAGTTCTGTGTATCACTCCAGTTACCATTTCAAAAGATAATAAGACCAATTTTAATCTGAATAATTTTAGAAAGGTACTGTGTTTTATGTTGCTTCTCTTGCTGACAGGGATTTATCAGTGGTTGCTAATGAATACAATAATTACAAGAAATAATTACAGAATAGTTAGTCTCAGACAGTATGAAAGCAAACAGTAGTTATCATTAAAATAAAAACAAAAAAAAACCCCAAAACAGATAATGATGTGAGGTAACTTTTGACCACTAAGGCATGTTATATAATGTTACCAATTCAACAGCATGGCAGAGAAATGCCTGCTGCAGTCACAGATAGGAGCAAATAATTCCAGAGATATAAAACATGAGCTGTATATGTTGGGAGGCAGAGCTGGACAGAAAAGTGAATCACTTGGCCAAAAGTGGAAAAACAATAACAGTAACACTTTAACTTATAAATGTACTACGAGGTTATCACAGTTTCCAAGTCATCTGCAAAACGGGGGCAGCAATCAGAAACTTAAAGCTTGAAAATGACTGGAGTGTTTTAATGATGCATTTTGGTAAGTATATTATAGAAAAAGCTGAACAAACTTTGTAGGTTTTACATATTCTTCCTACATCCATGTGGGTTTCTTTATGACAATAGCATAGCTACAGCATGGTGAGAGAGGTAACTACCCCAGATACAAAGTGTTAGGAAGTGGGAATGGCAGTCCATCACCCTGATTGTTCTTTAGTGGAACACCAGCATTTAAACCTGGTATTGCATTTGTGGCCAAACCTGATATAGCACTTCATGTGTAGTCTACATTGTAACAAGCAGTTTGCTACAGTTTAAAAGTAAAAAAAAAAACAAAAAACTTTTTTTTAAAAGTAAAACCTGAGTGCTATATCACTCCGTGTTGGCTATAAACTGATGCAACTATTTGTAGCAAGCAGTTTGCTTCAGTTTAAAAGATAAAAGTTTTTTTAAACTAAAACTTGAGTGCCATAGCTCTTCGTGTAGGCAGGGTATAAACTGTAACAACTGTTTGCTACATTTGTAGGAAAGAGTTTGCTACAGTTTAAAAGAAGAAATGCTTTTTCGCTAGTGCATGTGTGAGGAAGGAAGGTCAGGAGTAGGGCACAGAAATGGGACCTGAATGACTGGAGCAGGAGTGGGGGGGGGGGGGGTCATGCAACTGGTCACTTGGTTGGTGTTCCAGTAGAAGGAATGGACTTTTTTTTTTTTTTGCTCTTCACTTGAAGAGCTTGGGCATTGATTAATTACAGTTGCACTTTCTGCAGGGCAGGAATCATCCTGCAAGTTTTGCAGGTGTCCTTTTTTCTTTTTTTTTTTGGCTCTTCACTTGAAGTGCTGAGAGGGTGGAGAGATAGTCATGGGACCAGCATAGAAGTATACAATCTGTGTGTGTGTGTGTGTGTGTGTGTGTGTGTGTGTGTGTGTGTGTGTGTCAGTGTCTGTGTGCTTTTTCTCTCTCCTTATTACATATATATTTGGTACACAACATTAATTGAACAAACATTAATTGAACAACTGCATTGTATCACCATGCTTAGTGCCTTCACTTTTTATGCAAATTTAAGTCTGGTTACTAGTTTTCAAACCAAGAACAAAAAAAAAAAAAAACACCAACAAAGCACGAGTTGGACATCAAAAAGTAGTTTTTTTAGCATAGTTAGACTTTAATGTTCGCTATTCAACATAAAGACTTCCTCAGAAACTTAAAATACAAACATCAACCTACTTTTTGTTGTCCACCTCGTGCTTTGTTGGTGTTTTTTTTTTTTCTTGGTTTATTTTATACCACCGCCTGGTTCCCACTGTGTCCTTTAATTTTCAAACCAGTTGTTTATACTAACTGGTTACAGTTAAAGAAGTTTACCCATACCTCTCAAGTGTCCAGATTTTTGCCTCATATTCTTCCTCATAAAATTTGTGATTTTTTTGGCAAATAACTGGGATGATCTGAGGACTGAAGTCACTAAAGTCTGCTTGACTTACAAACCTATGTCTGACCCAGCTCTGTTAGAAATGCTACATCTAAAGAAATCCCAATCCTTCTGCACCACATGATCCAGAGACCTCAATCTCATTACCACAATCAACAGAACATGCTGGAGAGACAGGTTCATAACACAGAGACTGCCCATGCTATGGAATAGACTTCCCATACATGTCAAGCAGAGCACCTCACTGGCCCACTTCAAGAGAAATCGTCATGGATGGGAAATAGAAAATTCACCCCAGGGATCACTCCAGTGGCTTTACTCAACAGAGGCACTGGGAACTAGGTCGGGCGGCACGATGCCAAGGTAATCCTATTGGCTGGGCTTGTAAAGGCTCCAGGGCCATTTGTCTAGTACACACCTATGAAGTCACTAAATATTGATATACACGTGTTTCAGACTTCATAACCTGCAGAAAAATGCATGTTAAAACAAATCCTGTTATTCTAGCAACTTTCTAAGTTTGTAAGAGCAATATTTAAAATCTGTCCCTCGTTTTGGGCCTCCCCCCTCCTCAATTCTGTCAGGCTTTGTCCAGAATTTTTTGAGCTGAGATGTATGGGTTTACTCATACTATCTAGAGGTATGGTGGTGAGTGCTTGCAGTAAGAGTCCTCCTGTAACAGACTGCTTTTCTCACAGTGGGGCATCACCTAGTCATTGAATTAACTAGGTCACTAAATAAAATGTAATCGATTGCAGGTGCCTTCATCAAAGTATGACAAACTGCAAGTCAGACAAACATTTAATATCTGTAACTTCGACACTGGTTTGCTTCTGAGGACGACAGACTTGCATGGGCCAAACGAACTGTGATTTGGGATTGCCTACCCGCTGATCAAGGAAAAATAATTAAACCAGTTAAATTCCTACTTATTTTGCAGAGCTGCAGCAGCCGGACTGCATTTGTTACATCAACGTACGCACAGGTACCTTCGGTGTATTACAATCTGTCCCACTTTAGGTGGCTACGGCTATTAATTTGCTACAATAACTAAAAGAAAAGTCTTAAAAGAAAACCATGAAATCAAGAAAGCTCTCTTTAAATAAAGAGGTGTTTTAACGGGATGCACCTGTTTGATCATATCGGATTTATAGAGCTGCCCGAGAGGTATTGTGCACGTTAGCCATTGTTTATCGTCGGTCCATATTCACTGATGTACCGGCTGCTTTTTGCTGTTATGGAAACCGAGCTGTACGTGGTTGTCTAAATAAATGTGACAGCCCAAAACATTTTACTTTAAAAAAAGTAAAAAAATAATGCTTATTGCTAACCCACTGAAAGCGTAAATCATATTGGAGTGAGGCAACCCCCCACGCAATGGCTTCAGAGCGATTCTCCCTTCCTCCACAGGAATATTTGGGTAAGATACCCTTAACAACAAATGAAGTAAAAGTCTTCGTAGTTCTCAACCTTTTGCCTCCAAAATGCGGAATATTACTTATTATATAATGTAAAACATATAGGCAAAATGTAGGCTCTTGTTAACAACTTAACTAAGAAGCTTACTGTGCGGTCGTAAGCTGTTAATTGTTTAAAGAATTGTTGATGAATATGTTTCAGCAATGAAAGCTATGATGTTTATCATTAATTTGTCAAAAACATTCTTAACGATGAATGTGTGTCAGACTCTTTCTGCCTCTCAGCAGTACAGATTTTCGTCTCATATTTTTGGTCCATTTTTCATAAAACTTGTTTTCAGCCAAATCATTGGCAAATCACTGAAGTCAGAAAATAATGGCAGACATTTAAGTTTCAGACATAATACCCTTCAGAAAATTCATGATAATGCAAAACCTGCTAATCTATTAACTTTGTAACCGCAGTATTTAAAAATTGTCCCTATTTTTAGTCCTTTGAACCCCATTACTTATGGCTTTGTCCAGATTTCTTGTTCTAGCAGGTTGAGAGATATGAGGTGGAACTGTGGTCATGAAATTTTTAACAAAAAGTAAGGACTGTTCCTGAGGTATGGTTCCAACAGTGGTTGTACTGCTGAGCACATACACAGAACTCTACAAAGACATGCTTTTCTAGATTCCTTTTTGATACTTAAAACTGCATATCTTGTTTCAGAGTAACACGCCCCTTTGTGTCAAGGGACGCATGCCCGAAATGGGATTGCCATCTGCTAGACCAATACTTCACTCGTCATTTACATGATGCTGATGAATACACAATTTGAGATGTGCTGTGCTGTGCTAGAATTAGATTGCTTTTATCAACTTTATTTGTAGAATCATAGGAAGTTACTAGGCCAATCCCCTGAGGCCCTTATAATCCTAGTAAAGAGTTTAGCCCACGTATAGACAAATCAGCACCTGATGCCCCTGTCCAGCAGGGACACGGGTGGAATCACAGGGATGTATTTTCTATTTACCATCCAGGTTGCACTTAAAAAGGGGTAAAGAGGTACTCTGCTTGACGTGGAGAGGGTGTCTATTGTACAGATGGGGGAGCCTCTGGGACACACATCTGTCCCACCAAGACCTATTGATGTCACAGACCAGGTTGAGGTCAAGTGTGCGGGTTACTCGAGTGGAGCTTGACTTGCGGATATGCAGCAGTCCCATCAAGGCAGGGTCCGAGATCACCTTGTATGCCAGCCAGAGGTCACCTCTGAAGAGTCTGTATGAAGCAAAGTAGAGAGATAGGGCTTTTAGCCTGTCTGTGTATGGAAGATTTTTGAGGCCCTGGATTCTCCTGGTGAGGAACCTTATCATTACCTCATCATTGTTTTTCTCACCTCTGATTCCTTATATTATTTTTGTGTGTGTGTGTGTGTGTGGGGGGGGGGGGTGGAGATAGTTCACTTCTCAATTGTCCAGATTTTCACAGCAAACGTTGTAAGTTTATAACAGCATTATTTAAAATCTGCTCCTATTTTTGGGCCTTTGTCTCCCCCCATCATTTTAGGCTTTGTCTAGATTTCTTGTGCTAAGAGGTTGAGAGCATAGCATAGCTCTCAACCTCTTGGCTGAAAAAAATCTGGACAAATCCCCAAAACTAGGGACAGATTTTAAATAATGCTCTTATAAATTTAGAAAGTTGCTAGAATAAAAGGTCTTGTGTTACTATACATTTCCTGAAGGATATGAAGTCTGAAACTCAAACACCTTTCATTATATAGTGAATTCAGTTCACACTGATTTGCCAAATAAGTCCAGAAAACCACACATTTTATAAAGAGAAACAGAGGAAAAATATGAGGCAAAAAATCTAAACATTCTGTGTAAATCTGGACAGTTGACAGCTATGAGTTCACAACCTGATAACAGTGCTGGCATTATTTATTATTTGCATGTAATTCTCCATATTTGACCAATAGGTAATGACAGACTGTGGAAGGTGGGTGGAGCTTGGTAAAGTCATGAAGAATGACTTTGCACAGCCTCTGATCTTCAGAGGAATGGCCTATTGAGAATGAAGAAATGCTAATATTATTTGGAATGTTATTGGCAGGTGGAAGGAGTATTTTGAGGATTTCCTGAATCCAGGAGATACATCCTGTATTGAGGAGGCACTATTAAGCATCTGGTTGGATTTGGTAGATTTCTTTAGATGATTTTACTGCAGTGATTAAGCAATTCCATTGTCTCAAGCCTGGAGGAATTGATGAGATCTGACCAGAAATGCTGAAGGTATTGGACACCATTGGGATGTTATAATTATCTCTTTTTCAGTGTTTTGTGGAGGGTGGGGGGAAGTCTCTCTGCACTGACAGACTGCACTAGGATTCCCCGTCTTCTTGAGATCAAACAGAAGGATATGTTCCAATTGCTCATATTCTAGAAAAAATCAGTTTCTTCAGCCTTTGGGGGTTCCCTACATTAGGGAACTGGAAGGGAGACTGTCCATTAACAGTACTGCTACAGATTTAGTAGGACCAGCGTGGCTTCTCTCCTGACAATATAAAAGTGATTGCCTTTTCTTTGCACAGATATTGGAGTGTCATGAATGCCTTCATGTGTTTGTACATCTTTTAAGCACATAACCACAAAGCCCAGGAAGTGTTGTAGGTCGTTCTACAACAGTAAAGGTTCCCAGGGCCACTGTTGCATGCCATGTTGTGCTTGTACTTGTACTTAGGATCACAAGGTGCATCCTCATTCTTGGCTTAAAATGAAATATGTTCTTGTTGGGTGTAGGACTGTGCAAAGGTGTGCCTTATCTCCCCTCCTGTTAATGTTTTTTGGGGACAGGAAATCAAATCACAGCCAGGGCCAAGAGACTGTTCAGATTGGAGGTGTGAGGATTGCATTCTTGGGGGATTTTGGAATACAGCTACAGTTCCTTCAGGTAGAGGAGGAGTTAGTCGAGATGCATTGGATACATAATGAGGAGTCTACCTGATTGCTTCCCATGGTAAGGCACTGCTCACTGGGAAGTGGCCATAGAACAAACCCGGCATGTGTTTGCAGGATTAAATCTCTCAGTTTGCTTGGAGATTCCTTAGGATAAGTGGAGTCCTATGCCGGAGATAGGTACTTCTGGTCTATTTTGCTACCACTACAACTCTCACTAGAACAAGTGCTTTAGAAAATGGATAGATTTGTTGTCTTAAACAAATGTTGATCTATGCATAACAAGACACTTCATGGACTGAAGGCACAGAGCAGACTGCATAATTTAACAGAGTTATAATAAGTACAGTATAGTGTATGGGCAGTTGTCTCCTATCATAAGATAAACCTTCAGTAAATAATTTCAGTGTCAGGTAGCTCAGATAAGTTTTTAGTGGCAAATAATTGTACTTAATCTGTCATTGGTCAAGACACACTGAAGTGGTATACTACAGCAAAAGATGAGATGAATCATAGATGTATCATAGATATGTGTTTGTTGAAGTAGTGTTACATCAGGAGATTCTGTGCTTGCAGGTTTATTGCCATTTGGAGCAGTGGTGGCATTTGAGTACACTTCAGAAAGGAATTCTGTGTGTGAGCTTGTCATAGAATGTGGACGACTAGTCCCACATCTTGTATATACAAGTAAGTTATTTATTTATTTCCTTTGTTAACTGGGGATGTGGTTTGGTCCTCAGACCCTTTTCAGCCACAGCCTAGACGAGTTTGGCTGTTACAGCGGTTCCACATGAAAACATCGAAATTCTAAACCATGGAAATTCATATGGTTGAGACCATATCATTGAGTGTTTAGAACATCGATGTTGTCAAGGGGAAGAAAAATGTAAGTAAAAAAGGGAAAAAGCTAGTGTTTCTGCAGGGCAGCAAGGTGCCCTGCACACTGTGTTTGTGAATGCGCCATCTCTGTGATGGCACTGCAGACAGGGTACGGGAAATCTCCCGTTTAGCACTTCTGCATATAGCGCTAAAACAGAGATTTCCCTTTACCCCACTGTAGTGCGATCTCAGAGTTGGTATATTAAAGTTGAGGGGGTGTGGAGGGTGCAGCCCTCCACATGGGTGGGGGGGGTGCAGAGAGGTGAAGCCCCCCTGCCTAAAATAGTTTTTAGAGTTTTTTTCTTTTTTTACATTCCCTTTGAATCCTCGATGGTTTGAAACTCGATGTTCTGGTCTCGATTAGGATTTCGATGTTTCAAGCTTTTGAT